>NW_021703766.1:33306989-33486634 GCF_005190385.1 Monodon monoceros
CCCCGTGTACACCTGCTCTACTCCCCCGTGTACACCTGCTCTACTCCTCCGTGTACACCTGCAGGGCCTGGTAGGTGCTCCCAGAGCTGTGTGACATCCACGTCAGACTCTCAGAAGCAGCTAATAGCTGCGGAGCCCCACGGGTGGGCCACACTCGGTCCTCTCGGCTGATGTTAACCCATTTGATCCTCGCACGTGAAGCAGATACTATTATTCCCATCCCCAGCGGGGCTCAGCAAAGTTGTCACTTGCCCAAAATTCGCAAGTTGCCGAGGCTAGGGACAGCAGCGGAACTGGCAAGATATGGCTTTAGAGCCCCGCGTGGAGCCTCTGGACTCAGAGGTCATCTCCACTGAGCCCGCCCCCAGGAGGCAGACAGCTCAGGGCTTGGCAGCACGTGGAGACCCAGCGCCACCCGCCTTCAGCCAGCCAGCCACCGGAGCCAAGGGACTGATGACTTTGACAACGTGACTATGGGCCCAGGGCGGCCAACCCACCAGGAAAGACATCAGCCCACACATAGGACGAGCCCTTCTTGTTTGCTTTGTATCTGGTTCCTGCTCGGCAACGCCTGCCAGGAGCTGCCAGGGCTGTGCTTTTTTTATCTAATGGTTAAAATTCTTAGAAGTATTATGCTCTGCTTTGCTTGGCAGTGCCTCAGAACATACCTCTGATGCGGCAGGTAACTGGATAGGGTCTTGGTCACAGCGATTTGCTGAACACGGGGTTTTGTGCAAGAAAACACATTACAGCACTCAGGGGTGTCACTCAGGAACACTGCCAGCCATGATCGGAATTTTGTGTATCAGAGAGGAGGGTTCAGGGTGGGAGCCCCAGAAGAGGGAGGCTTGTGTGAGGGATGAAGGATCCCTAAAGTGCTCAGTAAAGAGGACCCCAGGACTCACCCCAACATTACCCAGCCTGGGCCCAAGGGTGAGAACACAAGCTTGATGTCAGATGGGCTAGTGGTTAGGTCTAGCCTTACTGCCCTGGCTGTGTGACCTTGTAAAAGACAATTAACCTCTCTGAGCCTCATTTTCCTCAAAAGTAAAATGAATAAAACTGAAGGATTTACCTCCTAGGAGTCCTGCAAAATGCACACACGGTATCAATTCTGTTTGGTCACTGCTGTGTTCTCCAGACCTGGAGCAATGCCCGACACGTAGTAGGAACTCCGTAGATATTTCTTGTGTAGACTTGAATGGCTCACAGCTGTATCCCCAGTACCTAGGACAGTGTGTGGCATGTAGTAGGTGCTAAAATTGTTTGTTGAATTGGCTTAATTGTTCATAGCTGTGCCCAAATACCAAGCCCAGCACATGGCATGTAATAATTACTCAAAAAGTGTTTTTTTGAATGAATGATGAACATAAAGCATTTGGCATAGGATATAGTGCTTAATTTATGTTAACTTTCTCTGTTCACTCAACAAATTTTTGTTCACTCAACACATATTCGTCGGGGCCTTGTACGTGGGTTTTTCTGACACCACTTCTCTGATTCTCCCACACCAACTAAGTGTCCAACAATTCAATTTAATTCTGATACGAACTACCCGAGCCAACATCAAGATCCACCAGTTTAGGAATCAGTCCCACAAGACTTCTCTCCCTTCAGATGTCAGCCACAAATGGGGTCCCGAGGTGACCCACTTCTGCCCAGGCAACTGCAAATTCAGGGATCCTCACAACTCCCTCCTCAGGTTCTATCATTCAGTAGAATGACTCAGGACTCAGGAGAGGGCTTTACTTAGGATTACTGGTTTATTATAAAGGATACAACTCAGGAACAACCAAATAGAAGACACGAATAGGGTGAAGTATGGGGGTGGGATGGGTGCGCCACCCTCCCAGCACCTCAATGTTTTCGCCAACCAAGAGTGTTTATAGGGCTTCCTGGTGGCACAGTGGTTAAGAATCCGCCTGCCAATGCAGGGGACACGGGTTCGAGCCCTGGTCCGGGAAGATCCCACATGCCGCGGAGCAACTAAGCCCGTGCCCCACAACTACTGAAGGCTGCGCACCTAGAGCCCGTGCTCCGCAACAAGAGAAGCCACTGCAATGAGAAGCCCGCGCAACGCAACGAAGAGTAGCCCCCGCTCACCGCAACTAGAGAAAGCCTGCCCGCAGCAACAAAGACCCAACGTGGCCAAAAATAAATAAATTAAAGAGTGTTTATAACCCAATCTCCAGCCCCTCCCCAGAGGTCAGGAGTAGGGCTGAGAGTTCCCACATCTAATCGCTATTTGGTCTTTCTGGTGACCAGCCCCCATCCTGAAGCTTTTTAGGGGCCCACTCTGAGTCACCTCATTAGCATAAACTTCGGTGTGGTCACAAAGGGCTCATTAGGAATAAGAAAAGACACTCCTATCACTCAGGAAAACACAAGGGTTTTTTTAGGAGCTCCATGCCAGGAACCAGGGAAAAAGACCGAATATATTCCTTAAACCACAGCCTGCTACACACATGTCACCATCCTGGGCACTGGGTGAACTAGCCAGACAGAACCCTGGCTTCCCACAGCTCACAGGCCTTCAGATTTTACCCCCAACTCCCACCTCACCGTAAGTTTCATGTCAATAGCAAGTCTTTGCCAAGGCCCAGCCCAGCGCTGGCACTGAGGGAGGGGCAAGAGAAAGAGACCTGGTCCCCGCCTCTCATGAGCTCGCACTCCTTGGCTGGAGAGAAAAGACTGACACAAGGGGAATCATTAGGAGAGGGGAGCAGAAAACAGAAGAAGGCAGATCATGGATGGTGTCAGTACAGAATCTCTCAGAATCAGAAGACAAATATGGATCCTGGGATGGGCTGCAGGCCCAACAGTGCTGGGCAGTCTCCAGGAAGCCCATGGAAAGATGTATCTTGTTATGGGGCAGTTGCCATGGTGTGGTGTCAAGCTGACATTTTAATGCTTTTATTGAAAAGAAAGAATTGCAAACACTGTGGGCCTAACCAGCGTGTTCCCAGCAACTGTGGGCAAAAAGAAGTGTGTGTGTGTGTGTGTGTGTGTGTGTGTGTGTGTTAGGGTGGGTGGGTGACAGAAAGAAACAGAGAGAAAGAGAAAAAGAGAGACACAGAGACTAAAAGACAAAGACATCAGCTTCCCATCAACACCCATGGCAAATGGGGCTCTTTGGGAAGCAAAGCTGAGATGAAGTTAGAAACAAAATCTTTATTAGAGCCGATAAGCCTACAAAAAGATGCTCAATAACATTAGCCTTCAGGGAAATGCAAATCAAAACCACAACGAAATACCCCTTCACCCACTAAAGTGGCCACAATTAAAAAGACAAACGTTAACAAGTGCTGACAAAGGTGTGGGGAAATGGGAGCCCTTGTGCACCACTGGTGAGAATGTGAAATGGTCCATCCCCTGTGGAAAACAGTCTGGAGGTTCCTCAAAAGATTAAGCATAGGGCTTCCCTGGTGGCGCAGTGGTTGAGAGTACGCCTGCCGATGCAGGGGACACAGGTTCGTGCCCCGGTCCGGGAAGATCCCACATGCCGCGGAGCAGCTGGGCCCGTGAGCCATGGCCGCTGAGCCTGCGCGTCCGGAGCCTGTGCTCCGCAATGGGAGAGGCCACAGCAGTGAGAGGCCCGCGTACCGCAAAAAAAAAAAAAAAGATTAAGCATAGAATAACCATAAGAACCAGTAATTCTATTCCTATGTACAGCTGACCCTTGAACAAAGTGAACCCTCTACACCACCGAAACATCTGCTTTATAACTTTACAGTTGGCCCTCCGTATCCATGGTTCCACATCCGTGAACTCAACCAACCTCGAATCGTGTAGTACTGTAGTATATATTTATTGAAAAAAATCCACGTAGGAGTGGACCACACAGTTCAAACTGGTGTTGTTCAAGAGTCAACGTATATATGCAAGATAAGTAAAAATTTATGTCCTAACGAAAACCTGTGCACAAATATTATGGCAGCATTCTTCGGAAATGACAAAAAGTGGAAATGACGCAAATGTCCACGAACTGATGAATGGATGGGCGAAGCGTGGCAGGAGCCCTGTTCTCTCCCCATCTTACAGATGAACAAACTGAGGGGTGGGGCTAGAATTCAGGAATCCGACTCCTAATCCAGGGTCTGTGCCTCCACCTGTCAGGCAGGAGCAGTGCTCGTCCCACGGCTTACCTGACTGGCGGTGGAGATGACCCCAAGAAGTGAATCCCGGGTGAGTACGCCGGCCTTGGGGGAGGGGTGCCACTGAGGTGGGGAGTCTCTGCAGAAGGAACTGTGCAGCCGGAGCCCTCGGTAGAGACTACTTGCCCCCAGATACAGCCTGGGTTTCCCCCTCTTCCCCCACCTACTTTATGAGTTCAGATCTGGTCCATGGGTTCCAGGAACAGCAGCAGCCACTACGGGGCAACTGGATGGCCTGGGGAGGCACCTTCTGTCTTTTCCCACCACGGAGGCAGGGACTACCAGCCCAGCGAAAGTCCCACGTCCTCTCTTCCTGTGGTCCTGGGGTGCCCATCCAACAAGATCAGGGCAGCATCCAGGGAGCCAGGAAGGGCTCCACTGAAGAGAGTCCAGCCCTTGGGACAACCCCACCCTGAGACCTCTGAAGCGCCCTGCTGGATGCTGGGGCCCCACCCCAGTCCAGGGTCTCTGGATGCTGGCCCTGCTGAAGAGGCACCCAAGTGTCACACACTCCTGAGACGGTGTGCGGGGTCAGGAGACCCGGGTTCAAGTCTCCAGCTTGCCTCCCGACCCCCTCTCCCAGCTGAACAATGACAGAGTTTGAGGCTCTCTGTTGCCTTTAGAGCGAAGATGCTCTAGGATTCCAAGTGGGATCAACAGGGAGGTCCTGGCAGTGGCCAGCCTCAGAGAAGTCCGCATAGGCCAGCTTCAGTGAGCTCTCCAGGCTGATGGTTCACCTCTCAGCTTAGCAGGACTTGGCCCCAATTTTATCAGTTACCCCTGAGACTCCAGGCTCTGGGAACTTCCACATGGCTCAGACTCACAGAAGACAGGACACATTGATGTCCAGGAATACCCACCGACATTAACCCTGGGCTAACAGAGGGCTCCTCTGATGTTGCTACCCCGAAGGGCAGAGAGGGATGCTACTGAAGGGAAAGGGAACAGATTCTATAAGAGGAAGAGGAGATGGAGAAGAAGAGCCTCAGACTGCTCACAGTAGGAGGCAATGAGAGCCAGAGACCCCAAAATACCTGCTCCCAATGCCAACCTCTCCCACTCCTGTCCTCCTAGCAGACATTGCTAGTCAACCATCACTCTCAACCTCTCTTCTGCAATCTTCCAGACCTTCATAATCAATTGATCACATGCAACTCTTGAGATGAGACCTCTACCGGCTTTGGGAGCAGGGAGGCTGTCTCTTCAACAGGAGGTAGATTCTGAAGTCCTCCCACAAAAGGTAAACCGCATAGCGTCAAAGATCATCCTTGAAAATCGCCTAAATCTCAAACAAAGTATAGGAGCACTCAGACTCTTAATGACTCCAACCCAGGAAGCTTTTCCTCCAGCCTGGCCACAGGTCACTGCATGGATGGCTGAATACCAAATGAGGGGCTTGAATGTTGTCGAGAGGCCGGGATGTATGAAAATGCCTGTCTTTAAAAGCCAGACTCACTCAGGGCAGTGGGAGAGGCACCCAGGACTGAGCTCAATGGAGGGGATGGCAAAAACGGAGCCCCGCTTCCTCCTGTTCTCTCCCACATAAATGTGTACCCACTGATCACACAAAACCTCCTGTCCCAGAGGAGCTGTTAGTTTTCTCTGCTACAACCTGCAAACACAGAATTGGGAGAGCCCACTGGTTGTGTGACAGAGTGGCGGAATTAGCTAAAGGCTTATATGATCAAATCCACTTAATTTGCCATCCCTGCAGTGGGGACATTTGTCCCCATCAAGCCAGGAAGGAGGAGGAAGTGACTAATATCTTCTGAGCACCTGCTGGGCACTTTTACACGTTCCATGTCCTTTAAACCTTAACACTGGGGTAGATGTGTATTGTTCTTGAAGGAGGGATTCCCCAATCTGACGCCCCTCTGAGTAACCCATCACCTTACAAGACATGGTGAGAAACTGAGCCCACCTCCAACTACAGAAGCGGAAAGTTCAGGTGCTTGCTTTCAGAGGCTCCCTTGCAGCAAAGGTGCAAGTATGGGACTTCAACTCTCTCTCAGGCAACCTAACAGCGTACATCTCCAGACATAAAGATGCAAAGCATCAGAGTCTCTGTTGGGTGGGGAGGTAACAGCAACAGCAGCAGGGGCATCGAATTTGCAGAGGCAACGAGGGAGTGAAGCGATGAGTTCCTCAAATCAAGGAAAATACAACAGCCCACCAGGAAAAAGATCAATGGAAATGAATGGACAGTCACAGAAGAGGGAAGCAAAAGGCCAATACATTGGTGTGAAGATACGCGATAAGGAAATGAAAGCGATGAGATGTTACTTCCCATCAGATTAACAACAATGTTAAAGTCTGAAAATGTGAACTGGCATCCCCTTAGGGTTTTGTAAGACAGATGCCAATATGTAGGAAATCTGACAATGTACGTACCCTACACCCCGCAACCCCTCATCTAGGTGTATCCATATCCTGAGTAGAGAGTTCCAACCCTAGCGTACTATTGGAGATACTCATCCTCTCAGGCCTGGGGGCAGCAATGGCAGGGAGAGGACCCACTTGAGCCCCCTGCGAGCTGCAACACAACCAGCCCACTCCAGGGCTCAAAACTCTGTCCTAGTTACTCAAGTGTGATGTATACATACTAGCATATTCCAGTTATGCTGCGTGAGGTGAAAAAGCTGGGGAATTATTGCTTATACATGTGCACAAGGAAAGAGATGTGCAAAGGTGGTCATGGCAACATTGTTATAACAGTGGGGGGAGAGGGGGGATAGAAAAAGTTTACCTCTCTGTAGTGGATTCTGTTGTGAGCTGCCCAGATACCCCTTCAGTACTGAGGCACTCATGCCCCCATCTCCTGGGAGTGTTGGCTGCTAATGGCTCATAACTGAGTTCTCCTCTAAGAATGGCCTTTAATAGAAGGGAGCTGCCTTGCTCAAGGTTACACACCCTCCCCAGGGAAGCCCTCTTCCAAGAACAGGTCAGCCCAGAGTATAGCGGCCCGTCTCCTTTGCCTCACTTCAGCACATTTGAGAAGGGCTGTCCCAGCTCCAGCACTCCCTATAGGATCGATTGAGGCTTCTGTTGCAACTGCTTTGCAGCCCAAGTTCTCCTCCACCCAAGCCTGCTTCCCACAGTCCGTCACAGATATTGGTCTTGAGAGCACACCCTAATAAACCACCTGTGTACAAATCTCTGTCTCAAATCTGTTTCCCTGGAAACCCACCTGTAACAGAAGCGGTCCAAGGATGGACAAACAGTGTAAAATGAGATTTTAGAGCTGGATCACCCTACTGTCCAGCTAGCAATGAAGACCCCATCACTCAGGACAGGAGGAATACAGAAAGCACCTGGCAAGTGGAAGCAGTCCAGTTGTTAAATTTTCATGGGGAGTGAATTGGGATAGGATCAAGGTAGAAGAGAATGTGCTGGTTGATACAACATCTCAGGCATTTGAGAGAGACTGTGGATGGCTATTGTTGAGTGCTATAAATGCACTGGAGCCAGACAATGAAAGGCTGAAGGTAATTAATTACCGTCTTAAGGTGGAATATAAGACTCTCATCTCCTGCAGCAAGAGGGCATAAAAAGTTCAGGATAAAGCCTAGGACTTGCCTATAAAAATAGCAGCGCTCCACTTTGCTTTACACCAGAAACTAACACAACATCGTAGATCAACTAGCCTTCGATGTAAAAAAAAAAAAAAAAAATATATATATATATATATATATATAGCACTCCACAGAAAGTGAAATTCTCAACCCCAACAAATCCACTTATGCCAAAACTAGCACCCTGGTTGGGAAAGAGCAGGACCTTGGCATTTGGGATGGAGTCAATGTGCTCAAGAATCTTGAAATCTTAGATCCTCCTGAACCCTTTAGCCCTACAAAAGTGGTCCCTCCTTTCTTAAAAGCCACTGCTTTGGGGGCTTCCCCTGATGGCACAGTGGTTAAGAATCCTCCTGCTAATGCAGGGGACGTGGGTTCAAGCCCTGGTCCGGGTAGATCCCACATGCTGCGGAGCAACTGGGCCCGTGCGTCACAACTACTGAGCCTACACGTCACAGCTACTGAGCCTGCTCTCTAGAGCCCACATGCCACAACTACTGAAGCCCACGAGCCACAACGACTGAGCCCACGTGTTGCAAATACTGAAGGCCGCCCTCCTGGAGCCCATGCTCCGCAACAACAGAAGCCACCACAATGAGTAGCCCACGCTCGCCGCAGCTAGGGAAAGCCCACGTGCAGCAGCGAAGACCCAACACAGACAAAAATTAATTAAATAAATAAATTTTTTTAAAAAGCCGCTTCTTCCCTTTGCTTAAAGATAGTGCAGAGGCTTCTACTTTGTAAGACAGGACTTATTCTTACCTCTCCTCCTGGCCACCACCAATAACTAGGGTTAAGTCACAACCTGGTCATGGTTTTGGGCCTGCTAAGGAGGGGAAAGGACTACACCCCAAAGGAACTGTGGGGTCTCAACCTGGCAGGAGCCAGGAGAATGTAATGGAATTAGACCCTGAGGGTTCTGAACTAAAAGGGACAGACTATAAAGTTGGATAAAGGAGAGTGTATTGATTTGGGAGCCCTCTCCCATGATCAGACTTAACACCCCAGCAAGGACCTTGGGAGATGGTATTCACATGCTACTAGAGTCGATCTTGTAAACTTGGAGAAAGTGATAGACCACACAACGTGAAGAAAACATTCCAGAGCAGTCATGGCAGACGGTAAAGGAAGGAATCAGAACGCTCACAGACTTCGGCATCCTAGAGTGGATATGCTACGTAAGGCTGAAATACCTACCAGTGGCTATGTTCCATGGAAAGCCTAGAGGACACTCCATTTGCCAATGTGATAAGGCGTAACGTGGTGAGGTGGCACCAGCCTCACTAAGAAGCTTACTCTCTGGGCAGCCCTATATAGAAGCTAAGTAGAAGGCTGTTAGAGAACTGACTCCCTCATAACAATGGGGATGATAAGATCCTGAATTAACCATCAAAAACAGAACGAGTGCAATTATTGTTAATGAAAAGCAAAACCGAAGTGGCAATCCGAGGACATGATCCAAAGAAAGATTATGGAAATCATTAATGGAATAAGACATCCCCAGAGGCAAGATAGACAGCAATTAACAGGATAATGCTCAACCTATACAACCAAAAGAAATCAAGGATAGATTATCAGAAGGCCAAGGGTAGCAATATTAATAAAAGTCATAATTCCTTGGCCAATTTCTGGACCCGAGCCAGTTCTCACACCCAGAAACCACTGACTAAAGGAGAAGCCAGGTTGCCATGAGGAAGAGTCCTCAATGCCATGGCAGGTGGATATGGGAATAATTCCCCCAGTTTTTCTCCAAAAGTATCTACAGTCATTTACGTGGATAACCGGACACTAGAGAAAGAGGAATACTCTTACATTTCAGCAACTTCCAGATACAGGCTCTGAATTAACCCTGATACTCAAGAAACTGAAGTGGTACCATGCCCCCACCGTTAGAGAAGGACATATAGGGGCCAGGAATAAATTATATCCTGGCCCATATTTGATTCACAGTGGGTTCACTGAATCCCTAGACCCATCCAATGGTCATTTCCCCAGCCCCAAATGTGGAATGGAAATAGACATTCATGGTGGTTGTTACAACCCCCCCCCCCATTGGCCTATGGGATAAGAGCTATCACAGTGGTGAAGACCAAGTGAGAAGCCTCTGACACCACCCTCCCCTTCTAGCCAAGGATAGTAAATCAAAAACATATCACAGCACAGGGAGAACAGCAGAGGTCAGTGCCACCCTTAAAAGCCTATTCCCATTTAATCCTCTAGTCTGGCTCCTAAGGAACAGATGGATCCTGGAAGATGACAGTGAACAACGGTAAACTCAAGCAAGTAGTAGCCTCCGTTGCAGCTGCCGACTGGTGTGCAATCCTTGCTAAACACAGCCCCCAGGACTGTACATGGCATGCAGCCACACGTCTGGCAAATGCGTTCTTTTCCCTTCCTTTCAGGAAAAGGATCCGAAATGTTTCCCATTCATGGAAGAAAAGCAACAGTATGCATTGACAGTCTTCCCAGGGCTAAGTGAATTCTCCCGCTCTCTGTCATAATATAGTCCAAAGAGATCCAGACTGGCTGGACATCAGACAGAACATCACAATGGTCTACTATACCAGCGACATCATGCTAATGGGATGAACAAGCAGTAGTGGGTATTTTGGAGGCCTTCATAAGATAAACGTATTTCAGAGAAAGAGATACAACCCTATGTAAATTCAGGGTGTTACCACATTAGTGAAGTTTTTAAGAACCCAGTGATCTGGGACATTTCCTCCAAAGTTAAAAAAGTAAATGATTGCAACTGGCACCTCCCACCACAAAGGATAATGTCTGGCAGGCTGCTTCAGGTTCTGGAGGCAGCATATTCCATACCTATTGGAGGCAGCTTCAATCCATATACCACATGATATGTAAGGCTGCTAGCTCTGAGTTGGACCCAGAGAAGGAAAATGCTTTGCAGCAGGTCCAGGCTTTAGTGTAAACAGCCCTACTACTTGGGTCATATGATCCAGTAGACATGATGGTATTAGAGGTATTTATGGTATTAGAGGCATATTTGGGAAAAGATACCATGTGGAGTTCATGGCAGGCCTCTTAGAAGAGCAAGAATGTACCATTTACAACAGAAAGTTGTTTATAAAACAGCTCCTGGAGTGCTACCAAGCCCTGGTTAGAGATGGACCATCTGACCTCAGGACATCAAGTGACCATGCAACCCAATAATGAGCTGAGTTCCATCAGACCCACTAAGTCAAAAGGTTAGCCAGGCCCAAGAACAATGTATTCTATGATAGAAGTGGAACACCTAGGATCAGGAACAAGCAAGGCCTGAAAGCACAGGAAGCTGCATGACTGGGTAACCCACGCTTTCATGTGATCCACCGCTGTTGCACTGGTCCTTCTCCTCCAGCTGCCACCAATGGTTTCCTGGTTGGAGAAGACTCTTGACCAGATGATGGAAGAGGGAAAAGCCCAAGCTTGTTCACAGATGGGTCATTTCAGGACGTGGTATAAGCCAATAAATGGACTATTGCTCCTCTACAGCCTTGAAAGACAGAGATGAGGGGAAATATTCCCAGTGGCAGAGCTTTGGGGGGTGTGCCTGATCATTCCATTGGTGCAGGAAGAGAAGTAGCCCGAGGTTAGCCTTTATATGAATGTGTGGGCAGTTGTGAGTGGCTTGGCTATTTGGTCAGAGGCCTGGGAGGAGAAAGAACAGAAGATCAATGTCAAGGAGGCCTACAGAAGAGGGATGTGATAGAGGTATGAGAGTGTGTATGAAGTGTAAAGCTGTTTGTAGCATTAGAGAGCATCTACCACAGAAGAGGACTAAACAACAACTTGATCAGTCCATGTCAGCCAGTCACTGTTGCCGGCCACCCAATGCTGGTCAAATGGGGTCATAAATGGAGTAGCCATAGTGACAGGGATGGAGGCTATTTGGGGGCCAAAAAACATGAGCTTCCACTCTCCAGTGTGGATCTAGCTACTGCCACTTCAGAATGTCTAGTCTGCCAGCAACAGAGACCAATGGTGGGACCTCAATATGACACTATTGCTTGAAAAGACGAACCAGTCATTTGGTGACGAGTTGCCTTCACTGGACCTCTCTACCCTGAAGGAGTCAGCAAATCTTCTTGGCTGAAATCAATACACATTCTGAATACGGATTTGCCTTTCCTGCCTGCCCGGTGGCAGTCAGCAACACTAGTCCAGGATTTGCGGATTGGTTTGATCTACCAACATGGGATCTTATATAACATTGCCTCAGATCAAAAAACCCACTTTCCAGCAAAGGAGGTGCAGCAATGGGCAAATGAGCACAGGATCCCTATCACATTCTGCACTACCCAGAAGCTGCTGGCCTGAGACGTGTAGCTGAGTTGTCAGCTTGGAGATGGCATCCTGGAAGGATGGCGTACCGTCCTTCAGGATGAGTATAAACTCGAAAGTAATGATCACTATGCATGGAATTCCCAATAGATTAAGTTGATGAGTCCAGGAACCACAGATGAAGGTAGGAATGGCCTCATTACTATCATTTCCCATAACCTCACTGGGGAATTTGGCACTCCCATTTCCTCAACTTTAGATTTTGTGGATCTGGAAGTTCTGACTCCCAGCGAGGGTATGCTCCCACCAGGGGACACAGTGAGAATCCCATTAAACTTAAAGTTATGGCTGTCACATGGTTCCTCAGTTTCCTCATGCCAGGAGGACAACAGATAAGAAGATGTGTTACTACACTGGCAAGGGAATTTCACTGATAGCAGAAGGATGTAGGGCTGCCATTACATAATGAGAGCAGAGAACCCAGGTAATCTACTCAGTGTCTCTTAGTAATTCCCTGCCCAATGCTGACAGCTAATGGGCAAATACAGTAACTATGGCCTGAGAAGAAATGATGACCAAGGGTTCAGCCCCTCAGGGATGAGAATCAGGGTCACTCCAGCAGGAAAGCCACCTAGACCAGCACTGGGTCTAACAGAGGATGAAATGAACATAGAATGGATATAAAATGAACATGAATGGATAGTAGAAATGGGAGATGATGAGATCCTGATTTGGCCTCAAGGGGCCAGGGCTAGAGTTTGCCCAACTAACTTCTTTTTGTAGTTTTCCCTGGAAAAAGAGACCAACCAGAATCCTGGAGGAACTGCCCCCAGATGTGGTGAATATGAAACAAATGGATCCAAGCAGCACAATGGGTGGACTGTAGTGGATGCTGTTGTCAGCTGCCCAGATCCCCCTAAGGACAGAGACGTTCACTCCCTTGGCTGCCACGAGTGTTGATTGCAGATGGTCTGCAGAAGAGTCCTCTCTAGGGTTTGACTTTTGGCAAATGGAGCTGCCTCACCCTTTCCTGAAAGCAGCCTTCATCCAATCCCTGGGCAATGAGCAGTACAAAAGCCTGGAACCTTGTTTTGATAGGTCGTCCCAGCTCCAGCACTCCCAGTAGAGATCAATTGAGGTCTCTGCCCAAGTACATCACAGTTTAACCTCTCTCTGGTCAACTCTGATGCCCTCCCTCCTTCACAGGTGGTGCTCCAGGGAACACTTCTAAATAAACCCACTGCTCAGAAATCTGTCTCCAAGTCTGCTTCCTGGGAAAGCAAACCAAGTGGATTAAATGGGAAAAATATATTCTCTGTGATTTATTCATAAACGGAATTTCATACAGATCCTAAAAGGAATGAACCAGAACTAGATAGATCAACAAAAATCTTAAAATTTTTCAAAAGTATAAACTTATGTGAAAAAGCAAGATACTAAAAGATATGAACATGTAAAAAATTTTAGACACAAGGGACAACGTTATATACTATTTATTGCTGGACAAAACTGTAATAAAGATATAAAAACATGGGCTGGCTCACGAAATTCATCAGAGTGGCAGTTTCTGGGGAAGGGAGGAAAAGAATGAATACAAAAGGGTTTCTGAAAGGACTTTCATGGGTTTTTTTGTTTGTGTGTTTATTTGTTTTGCTTTTTTGTGGGTTTTTTGTCTGCATTGGGTCTTCATTGCTGCATGCAGGCTTTCTCTAGTTGCAGGGGCTACTCTTCTTCACCGTGCGCAGGCTTCTCATTGAGGTGGCTTCTCTTGTTGTGGAGCACGGGCTCTAGGTGCTCAGGCTTCAGCAGCTGCAGCACATGGGCTCAGCAGTTGTGGCACTCGGGCCCTAGAGCATGCAGGCTTCAGTAGTTGTGGCACATGGGCTCAGTAGTTGTGGCTCGCGGGATCTAGAGCGCAGGCTCAGTAGTTGTGGTGCACGGGCATAGTTGCTCCACAGCATGTGGAATCTTCCTGGACCAGGGCTTGAAACTGTGTCCCCTGCATTGGCAGGCAGATTCTTAACCACTGCACCACCAGGGAAGTGCAGGACTTTCATGTTTTAAGTGATATATTGTACCTTTTATTTTTTAAAAACAATTTGAAGCAGAGATGACAAAATTTTGTCATATGTTAGTTCTGGGTTGTGGGCATATTGATAATTGTTATATATATTCACTATAACTTTCTGTATTACATTTTTCTGAGCTTAAAAAAATTGCAATATAGTACGATCAACCTTCTGAAAGACGCGTGAAGGTGTGCAGTTTTCTCATAATATAACTAGTGATCCTTGTCTCTGGGGCATCAAGAGAAAAGGAATCCATCAGGTAGAAACCTAGGAACAGCGTTCCAGCACCAGGGATCATTGAAGCCAAGCAAAATGCTCCAAGACCAAAACAACAGGGCCATTTGGTGTGCCCAGAAGAGAAGGCATGAGGAAAACAGTGGCAAATGAGGCTGGGAAGCCAGAAAGGGACAGATTGGGCAGAGCCTTAAACACACACATAGGAGCTCTAGATCCAAGTCAACCTCGGTTCTTCCAGGAGCTTCTGCCCTGATCCGGGGACCTCACACAGACACACTGGAGACTCTAGGAGAAGAATAAGCACTAAACTGTACAAAATGTGACCACATCTGGCCCAGGTTGTACATTTTCCTGGATCTGAGGTCCTATAATAAAGACACAAAATAACACACTCTATCAACATAATGAACCACTTTGGGTCATGACCCTGTAGTCAGGCCAAGCTGGGTTCACAGTCGGGCCCCTCGATCAACCACCCAACTGGCCTTGAACAAGACAGTGACCTCTCTGAGCCTCTGTTTCCTCATCTGTAAACTATGGATGACGATAGGCCTTCCTGTGGGGTGGCTGGGAAGATGCAGTGAGGTGGCCCATGCAGCGTGCTCGACACAGTGTCTGGCACAGAGCAAGCCCTCCAGGGATGTCAACTTCCATATCATCAGGAAGGACCTCCCAGGGCCCCCTGCCAGATGCCCACCCTGAGGAAAAGTCACTCTGCCTTGGGAATTAGTGAGAAAAGGAGCCCTTTCTAGACAGTCCCCAAATTCCTCACTCCTCAAACAGGAGGGGATAAAAGAGTTCCTTAATTGGTACCACAAAGACTTTTCCATGGAGAAAGAAATAGAACTTCTAAATTAAAGGCAGATTTCTCGGCAGGAGGGGCAGCTGGCCTGGAGTCGGAGCCCAGCTGCTGAGCCATTTTCCAGGAGGGAGGCCAGGGTGGAGAGAGTGCTGTCTGGGGAGCATATGCACCCCACCCAAACTCGTCTAAGTGTCCCCATGTTTGTTATCTGATGGACACCATATTGGATGGGTGGCACTGCCAGTGTTGCATAGCTGTACCTCCAGCTGCAGCTTGGCCTGGCTGGTTCATTGTGATGGGGCCCCAGGGAACAAGACAGTGCCTCAGAGACTCCAATCCAGTAGGTGGGCAGAGCTCTGCCTCAGGAAGCTATAACCCCAGCCAGGCCTACTAAGGCATTGGGTGGAGGAGGAGTCTTGGCACATCAAAGTGGGCTCCCCTGGGAGCAAGTACCAATCATAGACCCACTGAGAGGTCTCCTGATGCATGTCTGGGCCTCTTAAATTGCCTCTAGCCTAAGAAAGGACTGGGGGACCCAAAGACAGGTGTAGATTTCAGGACGATCAGGAGCTCAGTTAGGGCTAGATAAGCATTCAATCATTCACTTACCATGCATTCAGGCATTCACTTGTCAAGAAGCATTTGGGAGGCATACGACATGCCCCAGGGCCCAGAGACTCAGCAGTGAAATGGACTGGCCTCCTGGAGGTCTCACTGAAATAATGCATAATACCTGACTTGCTCGCAAGCTGTGGTAGGACTGTGTCTCCCCACCCCTTCCCATCTCAGGCCACCTCCGCCCCTGGGCCTGGTGAGGGTCTATGCCAGATGGTCCCAGCTAGTGGGAGGACAGGCCTCCAGGGGCCAAAGTCAGGCATATTTCAGACCAAATCCTCACCTCGCAGAGTGGAAATGCTGGGCCTCAATTCCCCCCTTGGCCCCTAATGAAATCACTGATTCAGGCAAGGATTATCAATTGATGTGTTAAAACCATTAGGTGAACAGTGGATGCATAAATGGACATCCAAATTATGCAAAGAAAGACCCCACAGATTTCTTTCTGGCTCAGGAGGAAGAAACAGAACTAGAAGGGTTAAGCTGTGCCCGCCCTGATCCAAGAGTTAGTCTTGCACCAACAGTGGGACCATCAGAAATCATGTATCAAGTGATACAGGTGGAAGCTCTCAGCATCTCCCATGATATGCTCCAGCCAAAAGATGTTTACCTGGGTCTATCAAACTTAGATTTGACTTCCAATTCACAGGATGAAAAGTGGATAAAGGAACAAACTAAATGGTGACAAAAGGAAGCCACCACACTAATCCAGACAGCAGACCCTTCTGCCAGATAAAAGAGCCATAGTCTTCAACCAGCCACAATAAAGGTCACTGAGCTAGATGGAAAGCAATGGAAGGGACATGTGCCCAGAGGCACTGAAAGGTCCTAGACAAGATTCTGCTTTGGAAAAACGAGCTAAAAGACATTGCTAAGACAACCGCTCCCCTCACTAAATATGGGCCAGGTATAAGATGATATTTAGAAATAATTATTTATTTTGTTAAGTGGGATTGTGTTATTTTGGCTCAATAGGAAACGCTCTGATTTTTTAAAGATGCACACGTGGATAACAAAATGACTCCAGAATGTTCATAGCTGCTTGTGGTAGACAGAATTCCAAGATGGCCCCCAAGAGTCCCATATCCTGGAATACATGTCCTGAGTGTGAATATGATGGGACACTACTCCTGTGATAGGTTATGCTATGTGACAAAGGTGAAGAGATTTTTCAGCTGTCCCTAAGCAGCTGACTTTAATCAAAGTAGAGGTTATCCTGGATGGGCCTGACCTAATCAGATGAGCTCTTTAAAAGAGGGTCTAGAGATCAGAGATGGAAGAAGTCAGAGAGATTTGAAGCAGCAGCAGACGTACCCCTGTTGGCTTCGAAGAAGCACACTGCCACGTTGTGGAGAGAGTCAGGCAGCAGGGAACAGAAGGTGACCTCTGTAGAGCTGAGAACTTCAGTCCAACAACCACAAAGGAACTGAATTCCACCGACAATTCTATAAACTTAGTAGAGGATCCTGGGGTTAGGATGAGACCCCAGCCCTGGCAGACACCTTAATTCTAGCCAGGTGAGACCCTGAGCAGAGGACATAGAAACTGTGAGATAATACATTTGTGCTGTTTTAAGCCATTAAGTTTATGGCAATTTGTGATAGAGCTATTGAAAACTAATATACTTCTTTATTTATAATCGCCAAAAGCCAGAAATATCCATCAGCCAGAGACTAGATAAACAAACTGTGATACATTCACACAATGAAATAATACTCAGCAATAAAAAGAAATGAACTACTGATACAGGTAACAATTTGGATGAATCTCAAAAACATTATGTTGAGCAAAAGTAGCAAGACACAAAAAGATTGTGAGTCTATGTTTATATTCCATGATTTCATTTGCATGATATTTAAGAGCAGGCAAAAACTAATCTCTGGTGATAGAAATCAGAACTATGGTTGCCCATGCGTGGGAGGGAGAAGATTCGCTGACGAGGAGCATAATGAACTTTCTGAGGTGATGAAAATGTTTTATATTTTCATTAGGATATAGGTTTTATATCCTAATGTATGTTACTCATTTGTGAAAACTCATCAAACTGTATACTTAAGATCATATATTTTACTGTATGTAAATTATTCCTCAACTTCAAAATAATAATTCTATCTTAGGTGTTTAGAGGTTGGCAGATGGTTCTTCCTGAATCTGGGGGCAAGAAAGCAGTGGGTGGAGGGGATAATTCTTCATCATGCTCACTCTCACATGTTTGCACACACACACACACACACACAGATGGCGGCATTCCAGGCTGAGTAAGGTTCCCCTTTGGCCTTTGCCTCGTTTAATGTGGAGAAGGCAGCTGCCTCCCAGCGCCCAGGTCACTGCTCTGTGTGTCCGCCTGTCAAGATAAGAAGGCAAAGGCAGAGGCTGCTAATTACCTGGCCTTTCAAGCGGTCCCGCGGCCTCACATCTGGCTCCATCTCCAACATCCAGCTTGAGCCAATAAAAGCCACATAAAATCACGAAGGGCTAATTTGGTGGTCAGGGCTCTGACAGGCTGCACATGAGGAGGTGTAGGGGCAGGACAAGGATGTGGCTGGGAGCATGGGGCAGGAGAGAAGACACACCGAGCAGGCCAGTGGGGCGGAGAAGGTGAGAACACCATCCTGTCCCCATGGCAAACTGCTTCTGCTCTGGCCAAGCCTGGAGCAGGTCTGGGGCGAATATTTGCAGCTTGGATATGTTTTACTGAGCCCCCAGGGAGGGAGGCACCGCCTTGCATGCCAGCCAGCAGCCAGAGCCAGAGCCACCTTGCGAAGTTCACGCCAGACTGCGGGTGTGGAGATGCCAAACATACACCCCAGAGTTCCAGTGGTCCTGTTTCCCACGGAAAGCATGCTGGGCCCCCAATGGGTCTGTGGGAGAAGAACCTGTCCCAAATATTGCCTGGGGGAGACCTACCCCAGGAACCCTCTGGGACTGGGCAGAATGGACAATCATCTAACATTTGAGGGACTTTTGAAAAGCCCTCATCCTACTGCCCTGTCGCTTTGTCTGAAGTCCCACCATCGAAGGGAGACATTTCTTGGAGTTACAGAAGTTTTGGGATCTTCCTTATTAAAATGCAAGTCCTGGGGAGATGTCGCTCCTTTAGTCTCACACCTTGGGGAGTGACATTCTTACGTCTTGGAGGAGAAAGGCAGTAGGTGGAGGAGAAAGATCAGTGAGATCTCTCAGAGATGGGCCTCAGTTTCCCCATCTGAGACTTTGGAACCAGACAACCTCTAAGATTAAAGAGAAAAGGTGAGTCTGCCCTCCCCACTCCTTATCTCTGCCTCCTCCATCAAAGATTGCAAACGGGCAGCCCTGCGAGCCAGATTCAGCCAGCAGACCTGTTTGGTTTGGCCTGCAGAGTGTTTATAGAGAATTGGGGCCAACATTTAAAAATGGACAGATTTCACATTTTTTAAATGCCAGTGCTTCTTTGGGGAAACGGGAAGCTCTGAGGGCACTAAGCCCATATTCCCACAAGGCAACAATTGTTCTACGCTAAGGCCAGCTGCCCCATTTAGGTAGGACCTGTTGTCTCCGGTTCGCCTCAGTCCTCACCACTCCTCAATGTTTGCCCCCAGTTCACTTGGCCCATTTCCTTGATCCCTTGCAGGCATCCGAGTTGGCAAGCCCATTCTGGATGGGGCTGGCTGGCAGCGCCTCACAGCACAGTGGACGAGTGACCCCTGGCCCCGCGCTCTCCACGGGCCCATAAGCACAGTTCGGCTCCCTCTTTGGAAAGCTGGAAGAGAACTGGGGAGAGTGTGATGCTGAGAGCCCTTTGAAGGCAATGCCGTGGGATTATTCTGCTGAACATAAAAGGCCAAAGGCAGCAGGGCCACTGATGTGTTTTTGCAAGTTCCAGCAAATTAAAAAAATGTGTGTGCAGAATTCAACTGGGGGCCAGGGCCTGGCTTTCATGAAAGAATAAATTGTTGGCCAAGACAAAGCAGCAGATTAACTTTTACAGAATATTTTTCTCTCCAGGATGCAGCTCCCACAAGCAGGCTCTTCGTGTCTGTGACGAGAGATGCCGCTTCAACCTTTATCTGCAGCCAGTCGAGCCGCCAAGGCCAGAGGCAAGCCTGTAGTAGAACTTTAAATGGCTTGGCAGCAAATGTCAAAAGTGTTTGATCTGCTTTTAGAAAATCACCTTTCAAGGCACTGGAAGATACTTGACACTTTGCAAAGAGATTAGAAACTTTTCAGCTGACTTGGAAAAGGGACCAGGAGGGTTTGATTCCAGTGGAAGCAGGAGGGGGTCCTAGTGGTGCCTAGGGTCAGTAAGCCTGGAGCCGGTGGCTTCACTTTAAAGGGAAGAGTCAGCTCCCAGCATGGCCGCAGCTGCCAGCACCTGCCCTTGCCCTCTGGGATGGTCCCCGAGAGCTTGCCTTTCTACGCTCTCAGGGAGAGGAGATGGCTGCAGGCAGGGTGGATGTTCAAAGTATCAACTGGTAAGCTGTGGACATCAGCATTCAGCCGACTGCCAATAGGCTGCCCCACTGTCCCAGCCCACCAGCTGGTCTGGAGGCCACAATAGACATGCAGAACTTGGGCCAGCTGATCAGAACAAGGATATTGGATCAGTCAACACAAGTGACTTGAGGCATGCTGAGAGGCGTCACGCAACTGTCACCACTGCCCGCTCTTCCTTCCCCAGGCTCTCATGACTGTCCTTCCCTTTCACACCCACTGTCCCTCCACTGCCCTGAATCTACATTGACAACCTCTTGCATTACTACAACTGCTTTGCAACTGATCCCCATCCTCTGCCCTCCTTCACCCTGTGCGAGGCCACTAGCTGGATCTTCCTAAAGCATTCTGCTGCTCTTAACTCACCTACTAGACCAAAATCTTCACATTCAAACTTCCAGTCTTCCCCTAATAATAGTGACTATTGTGGCTTGCTATATTTCAGTTATATGTCAGGTGTTTTGCATGGTTTAACTAATTTAGTACAACCTCTTTCTTATTGGCCTCATTTTAGAGCTGAGAAAATTGAGGCTTAAAGATTAACTGGTTTACCTGAGGTCATAGAGCTAGTAAGTGGGACTCAAACTTGAGTCTCCCAGACCTGAAACCATGCACAGTACCATCAGGCCATACTCATGCTCCCTCTTATAAAAAACATTGCCAGAAAAGCCCCATCTTCTAAAATCATGGTGAAGATCAGCGAAATCTCTAATAGGCTGCACCCACACACCACCAGTTATCCATCTCCTCAGTGAGTGGATCTGCATTATTACAGGAAATGATGCTATGAAAATGTGGCCTAATAGTAGGAACTATGGGATAAGAAAGAGTTATTCTGGAAAAAAGGATCCTTCTGACATCACATGAGGATCCCCCCATGTCAAGTCAGCCCCTTTCAGAAAGCTATCATGCTGTCAGAAGACAGTAGGAAAGAATCTAAGATGGGCAACCTCCTGTGCCTAAGTTTCCTTCTGTATAAAGGAATTACAGCACTGCCTGTTTTACTAGTCAGGATAGGCTAGGTGGTGCTGCACAGACGAACAAGCCCAAAATTTCAGTGGTTTGCCACAACCAAGGTTTATTTCTTGTACACATTATACGTGTGTTGTCAGCAAAGAACTGTGCTCTACTGCAGTACTCATCCTTCAGGGACCCAGGGAAACAAGGATTCCCTAATCTACAACCTGCAACCAGCATCTCAAGGCAAGTCTTCAGATTTCTCTGCAGCAGGTGTAGAGAAGGCTAGAGAGTAAAGCACCAGCAGTTAAATGCTTCAGCTTGGTAATGACACATGTCACTTCTGCCTACATTTCATTGGGCAGAACTTGCCACAGGATTCTGCCTAATTCCACAAAGTTTTGGAATCATAATCCTGTCTACCAAGAAGCAGATAAGAAGTGGATTTGAATGAACATTAGCTATGTCCACCACACCTGCCTCTCAGGTTGCTGTCAGCATCAAATAAACTTCCCAGGAAAGGTGATTGGGGAACCAGCTTAAGCCATGATTCTGATCCCAGATAGATACAAGTTCAAGTCCTGGTTCCAGGAAGCTGCATATGATCTTGATAAAATTACTAAACCCCTCAGTTTCCAGTTCTTCATCTGTGAAATGGGGATATTAATCCCTACCTCATAGAGTATTATGAAAATGAAATAAGATAATGCATGAAGTGCTCTGAGCACAGCACTTAGTAAGTTCTCAATCAATGGCTGGTGGTAGAGATGAAACGAAGTTGGCCATGAGTTGATAATTTTTGATCCTAGTTGATAAATTCATAGGGATCCATTAAAATACCCTCTCCACTTTTGTGTATACTTAAATTTTTCAATAATAAATTTTTTTTTAAAAACCCAGGAAAGGTTGAGTAATGTTACAGAAATGGAGGAGTAAGGAACTCTAAAGAAGCAATCGTTAGGGCTTCCCTGGTGGCACAGTGGTTGAGAGTCCACCTGCCAATGCAGGGGACACGGGTTCATGCCCCGGTCTGGGAGGATGCCACGGAGAGGCTGGGCCCATGAGCCATGGCCACTGAGCCTGTGCGTCTGGAGCCTGTGCTCCGCAACAGGAGAGGCCACAGCAGTGAGAGACCCACGTACCGCACAAAAAAAAAAAAAAGAAGCAATCATTAAACTGGCCAAAAAAAAAAATTATGGCAACTAGGGGAGTGCTTAATAACCAGTCTGCTAAATTTTAATAAGAAAATGTATAGCATTTTTGCTTACCTGCCTATCATCCCCCATTCTCTAGATCAGTGGCAGCCATGGGGATGGCAGTCTGCATTCCTGGTGTGGCTTGCTGGAGCTGGAGGGCAATACAGAGCTTGTTCTCAAAAAGTTGTAATGGTGTGTTTTGACTTGTCTGAAAGTTCCCTGAGGGAATAGAACAGAAGCTGACCTTTGTTTGTCTCCCTCAGACTGGAGTGGCTTTCTATGTGGCATCCGTAGAAGGCATTACACTGCCTATAGCCACCTGGGTGTGACAGACAAGCAAGCAGTAGACAGATGCATAAGTCTGGGAAGGAAGAGGCTAAGGAGAAACATTCTTGGGGCAATACGGATTTCAAAGGACTATCACATATACCAGGGAATCTGGAGTGCAACGTGCATGCCCATGGCTGGATACTCAGAAAAGATATGATAGGATTCTAGGCTTTCACCTTTGGCTGACCTTTGGGATCTGCACAAACAGGAGGTGAAAGCTAAGGCAGAACTGTGTATACCTGGCATAGCATTGAAGGAGTAACCCAGCTTAGAGCCAATCTGCAAAGACCAGAAGAGTATATTTCTTCTTTTTTGCTCCAGGCATTTATGGAAATCTTCCAGGTCACTGGCTAACCTCTGAGATAAAGGAACAGAGACTTCAGTGACCACACATAACAAGGAATACAGTATTTGCAAAAGTAGTTTGGAAAAGTCATTAAACGAACTATGGCTGCAGCCCACAAAAGTCAACAATAGCAATCCCTGGGGAAAATCCGATTTCAAGAGTTACCATATTATAATATTCAAAATGTCCACTTTTAACAACAACAACAACATACAAGTAATACAAAGAGACAGGAAAGTATGGCCCATGCACAGGGGAAAAGAAACGATCTTGCCAGAAACTGTCCCTGAGGAAGCCCAGATATTAGACTTACTAGACAAAGACTTTAAGTCAACTATTTTAAATATGCTCAATGAGCTAAAGGAAACCATGGACCAAGAACTAAAGAAAACCAGAAGAATGATATATGAACAAATAGAGAACATCGATGAAGAGATAGAAAATATTAAAAAGAAACCAAATAGAAATTCTGGAGCTGAAAAGAACAATAGCTGAAGTGAAAACTTCACTAGAGAGATTCAACAGCAGATTGGATCAGACAGATGAAGGAATCAGCAAACTTGAAGATAAGGCAATCAAAATTATCCAGGCTATTATGGAATAAATTGTGTTCCCCCAAATTTCTTATGTTGAAACCTTAACCCTCAATGACACTGTATTTGGAGATAGTGCCTTAGGAGGTAATTGAGATTAAATGTGGTCATAAGGGTGGGACTCTAATCTGGTAGAATTTGTGTCCTTATAAGGAGAGGGAGATCTTTCTCTCCACATGCACACAAAGAAGAGATTATGTGAGCACACAGTGAGAAGGTGGCCACCTACAAGCCAAAGAAGAGGCCTCAGAATGAAATACTCCTTGCTGGTACCTTGATCTTGGACATCTCAGCCTTCAGAACTGTGAGAAAGAAATGTCTGTTGTTTAAGCCACCTACTGTATGGTATTCTATTATGGCAGTGAACGGATTAATACACAGTTTGAGAAATAGAAAGAAGAATTAACAGAACCTGAAGGTATACTATCAAGCATACCAAAATGCACATCATAAAAGTCTCAGATGAAGAAAGAGGATGGAAAGAATATTTGAAAAAATAATGGCCAAAAATTTCTCAAATCTGATGAAATACATGAATATACACATCCAAGAATCTCAGTGAATTCCAATGAACAGTCAAAAAGATCCACAACAAGACGTATTATAATCAAACTGTTGAAACCCAAAGACAAGAGTTTTGAAAGCAGCAAGGGAGAAACAACTTGTGACAAGCACAAATGACCTTCAACAAGATTAACACTTGATTTCTCATCAGAAACTATGGAGGCCAGGAGACAGTGAAATGAAACATTTAAAGTGCTGGAAGAAAATTGTCAACCAAGAATTTTATACCCAGCAAAATTTTCCTTCAAAAATGGAGAAACCACAGTGATACCATGCAAAGTGGCAGAGGAGGAAGCACTAGGGCTCAGTCCTTAAGCCAAACAACCAGTAAACTGAGGGAAAATATTGTCAAAGTCAACTACCTCAGACTTCGGAGTCCTGAAGGGACACTTATAAAATTCAGGGCTTGCTTGATGAAGGGAGAGGCTATTGCTCTTTGGTAAGAGGCCAGCATGTATAAAATACCTACCATCCTCTATCACAAAGCCCTGCCATAGTGTGGGGATACTGGCTCACATTCCTGGAGCATCTGACTGGTGCCAGGATGAGCAGTGTTGTCCTTATTCTCCAGAAGTTAGGGTAGGGCATTTTGGTCAGTCTGGTAGATCCCTGAGGGACCAGCACAGATATTTGCTTTTGCTTTGGCCCTCTTAGTTTCAGTGCCTATTGGGAGGACCTATTGTAGATTTAGAGATATAATCTTTCTTTTTTCCATTTTTGCAGTCAGATGTTAAGGAAATCTTTGTCAGCTCATTGGCTGACCATAGATAATGGAACAGAAACTTCAGTGACCATGCACAAAAAGGAACACATTTTGCCAAACTAGTTTGGAAATGTCACAAATAAAACAAAAGTGATGGCTCTAGTAAACTAGTAAAAATCAGCAATCCCTGAGGAGTGGGAAAATTAGATTTCCAGATGTACCACAGTATAATATTCAGAATGTCCAGTTCTCAACAAAAATTTACAAAACATACAAAGAAAGAATAAAGTAAGGCCCATCGGCAGGAAAAAAAGAATTTGATAGAAACCATCCTTGAAGAAGCCCAGACGTTGTAATTACTAGTCAATAATATTAAATCAACTATGAGTAAAAGGATATCATGGACAAAAAAACTAAAGAAAATCAGGAAAACAATGTATGATCAAAATGAGAATATCAGCAAAAAGATAAACGGCAAAAAGGAACTAAATAGAAATTCTGGACCTGAAAAGTAAAAAGAGCTGAAATGAAAAGTGCAAGAGGAATTCAACATCAGATTTGAGCAGGCATATGGAAGAATCAGCAAACTCAAAGATAAGACAATTGGAATTATCCAATCTGAGTGCAAAGGAAAAAAAGAAAGAAAGAGAAAAATGAAAAGAACCTGAGGGAGCTGTGATATATCATCAAGCATACCAACATGCACATTACAGGAGTCTCAGATAGAGAAGAAAAAAAGAAAGGCACATAAAAAGTATTTGAAGAAATAATGGCCAGAAACTTCCCAAATCTGATGAAAGACATGAATATATACCACCAAGAAGCTCAATAAACTCCAAGTAAGATACAGTCAAAAAAGATCCACAACAAGACATATTATAATCAAACTGTTGAAACCCAAAGCAAAGAGAAAATTTGAAAACAGCAAGGAAGAAGCAACTTGTGACAAGCACAAGAGATCCTCAATAAGGTTAACACCTGATTTCTGATCTGAAACCATGGAGGCCAGAGGACAGTGGAATGACATATTTAAAGTGCTGGAAGGGAAAAAAAAAGTGTCAACCACGATTTTTATATACAGCAAAACTATCCCTCAAGAATGAAGGAAAAAATCAAGACATCTCCATAGAAATAAAATCCGAGGGAGTTATCAATAGATTTGCCATATGAGAAATGCTAAAGGAAGTCCTTCAGTCTAAAATGAAAGGACACAAGACCATAATTAAAGCCATAAGAAAAAATAAATAACACTGGTATAGGTAACTATGTATGTAAATATAAAAGTCAAATGTTACTGTACTTTTGGTTTGTAACTCTTTTTTTCCCATGTGATATAAAAGGAAAATGCATAAAACAACAATTATAAATCTATGTCAGTGGAAAAACATATATAAAGATGTATTCTGTGACAATTACAAAATTTAAAATGAGGAACAGGTATATACAGCAACAGAGTATGTATACTTTTGAGACCAAGTTAGCACTGTTCAAACTAGCTTGTTAATAAGCTTAAAAGATGCTAATTGTAATCCCAAAAGTAGTAACTAATAAAATAAATTAAATGTGTAGAGAAAAGAAGGGAATCAAAATGGTTTACTACCAAAAAATAAACTAAATACCCCCAAAAAAGCAATAGTGGAGGAATGAAGAAGAAAAAAATATAAAACACATTGAAAAATAGCTAAATGGTAGATGTAAATGCTTCTTTATCAGTAATTGCATTAAATGTAAATGGTTTAAACTCTTCTATTAAAAAACAGAGCTTGGCAGATTGGATTTAAAAAACATGACCCGTCTATATGTTGTGTACAAGAGACTCGCTTTAGATGTAACAACACAAAAAGATTGAAAGTAAAAGAATGGAAAAAGATATTCCATGCAAATAGTAACCAAAAGAGAGCTGAGGTGGCTATGTTATTGTCAGACAAAATGGACTCTAAGTCAAAAAAGCTACAAGAGACATAGAAGGACAGTATATACTGATAAAAGTTTTAATTCAGTGAGAAAATAGAACAATTATAAACCTACATGAACCTAACAAAAAGACCCAAAAAGATAAAGCAAAAATTGTCAGAACTGAAGAGAGAAGTATACAGTTCTACAATACCCTAATTGGAAACTTCAATACCCCAATTTTAATAAAGGATAGAGGGACTTCCCTGGTGTTCCAGTGGTTAAGAATCCATCTTCCAATGTGGAGATGCGGGTTCGATCCCTGGTCAGGGAACTAAGATCCCACATGCCACAGGACAACTAAGCCCGTACACCCTAGAGCCCACGCACTGCAACTACTGAGCCCACATGCCACAACTAGAGAGAAGCCCTCACACCACAATGAAAGATCCTGCATGCCACAACAAAGATCCCACCTGCCACAACTAAGACCCACAACTAAGATCCAATGCAGCCAAATAAATAAATATTAAAAATAAATAAATAAAAGATAGAGCACCTAGACAGAAAATCAGTAAGGAAACAAAGGACTTGAACAACAGTATAAACCAATTAGACCTATTAGACATATATAGAACACTACACCCAACAACAACAGAATAAACATTCTTTTCAAGTACACAGGGAACATTTTCCAGGATAGACTAAATGTTAGTCCACAAAGCAAGAATTAACAAAAATTTTTAAAGATTTAAATCACACACAGTATCTTTTCTAATCACAATGGAATGAAGCTAGAAATCAATAACAGAAAATTCACAAATATGTGGAAAATAAACAACAAACTCTTAGATAGCCAATGGGTAGAAGAAGAAATCATCAGGGAAATTAGAATGTACCTTAAGACAAATGAAAATGAAAACACAAAATACCAAACTTATGGGATGCAGTGAAAGCAGTATTAAGAGGGAAATTTATAGCTGTAAACATATACATTAAAAAAGAAGAAAGATCTCAAATCAATAACCCAATTTTACACTATATGGGACTAGAATAAGAAGAATGAACTACACTCAAGATAGCAGAAGGAAGGAAATAATAAAGACTAGATTGGAGGGCTTCCCTGGTGGCGCAGTGGTTGAGAGTCCGCCTGCCGATGCAGGGGACACGGATTCGTGCCCGTCTGGGAAGATCCCACATGCCGCAGAGCAGCTAGGTCTGTGAGCCATGGCCGCTGAGCCTGCGCGTCCGGAGCCTGTGCTCCACAACGGGAGAGGCCACAACAGTGAGAGGCCCATGTACCGCAAAAAAAAAAAAAAAAGATTAGATTGGAGATATATAGAATCTATTTATCTGTAAATATATATTAAAGAGAGAATAGAGAAAATCAACTAAACAAAAAGTTGGTTCTTTGGAAAGATCAACAAAATTGATGAACTTTAACCTACATGACTAAAGAAGAAAGAAAACTCAATTAAATCAGAAATGAAAGTGGGGGCATTATTACCTATTTTACAGAAAGAAAACAGATTATAAGAGAATACTATGAACAATTATATGCCAGCAAATTGAATATTCTAGATAAAATAGACAAACCCTAGAAACACACAAACTACCAAAACTGACTCAAAAAGAAATATAAAATTTGAACAGACCTATAACAAGTAAGGAGATTGAATTAGTAATCAAAACATCTCAGCAAAGAAAAGCCCAGGACCAAACAGCTTCACTAGTGAATTCTACCAAACTTTTTATTTTTAAGAAGATATCGGGGTAGGAGTTTATTAATTAATTAATTAATTTTTGCTGTGTTGGGTCTTCATTTCTGTGCGAGGGCTTTCTCTAGTTGTGGCAAGCGGGGGCCACTCTTCATTGCGGTGCGCGGGCCTCTCACTATCACAGCCTCTCTTGTTGCGGAGCATAGGCTCCAGATGCGCAGGCTCAGTAGCTGTGGCTCATGGGCCTAGTTGCTCCGCGGCATGTGGGATCCTCCCAGACCAGGGCTCGAACCCGTGTCCCCTGCATTAGCAGGCAGATTCTCAACCACTGTGCCACCAGGGAAGCCCTCTACCAAACAATTAAAGAAGAATTAACACCAATTCTTCTCACAGTCTTCCCAAAAAATTGAAGAGGAAGGAATAATTCCTGCTCATTCTCTGAGATCAGAACTACTCTGATACCAGACAAAGACAGTATAAGAAAACTGCAGGTCAATATCTCTTATGTATATAGATGCAAAATCCTAAACAAAACACTAAGAAACTAAATTCAGCAGCATATTAAAAGAACCATACACCATAAACAAGTGGGATTTATCTCTGGAATGCACAGATGGCTCAACACAAGAAAATCCATTAATGTAATATACCACATTAATAGAATGAGGAGAAAAAACATATCATCTCAATTGATGCAGAAAAAGCATTTGCAAAAACCAACATCCTTCAAATAAAATAGAACTACCTCAACATGATAAAAACTATATATGAAAAGCCCACAGATAACATCTTATTGAATGGTGAAAGACTGAAGGAATTTCCCCTAAGATCAGGAGTAAGACAAGAGACCTGCTTTTATCATTTCTGTGCAACACAGTATTGGAAGTTATAGCCAGATCAATTAGGCCAGAAAAAGAATTATAGGACATCCAAGTTGGAAAGGAAGAAATAAAATTATCTCTAATTCACAGATGACATGATCTTATATATAGGAAACCTTAAAGAATCTATACAGGGGGAAAAAAAGTTAGAGCTAATAAACAAATTCAGCAAAGTTGCAGGATATAAAATCACACACAAACAATATTTCTATACACTAGCAATGAACAATCAAAATATTAATAAAATAATTCCATTTACAATAGCAAACAAAAAATACTTAGGAATAAATTTAACCAACAAAGTGAGAGATTTGTACGCTGAAAGCTACAAAACATTGCTGAAAGAATAGAGATGTCCTAATAAATGGAAACACACCTGTGTTCATGGATTGGAAGACTTAATGTTGTTAAGATGGCAATACTACCCAAATCAATTTACAGATTCAGTGCAATCCTTATCAAAATCCCAACAGTGTTTTTTTGCAGAAATAGAAAACTCCATCCTAAAATTCATATGGAATTTCAAGGGACCCTAAATTTTCAAAACAATCTTGAGAAAGAACAAAGTTAGAGAATTTGCCCTTCCTAATTTCAAAACATACTATAGCTACAATAACCAAAACACTGTGGTACTGACATAGGATCGACATATAAATCAATGGAATAGAATAAGGAGACCATAAATAAACCCTCACGTATATAGTCAGTTGAGTTATGACAATGGTGCGAACACGCTTCATGGGAAAAGGACCATCTTTTGAATAAATTGTGCTGGGAAAACTGTATGTCCACCATGCAAAAGAATGATGTTGGACCCTTACCTTATACCATATACAAAAATTAACTCAAAATGGATCAAAGACCTAAATTTAAGAGCTAAAATTATAAAACTATTAGAAGGAAGCACAGGAGAAAATCTTTACAGCCTTGAATTTGGCAATGGTTTCTTAAGCACATCACTAAAAGCACAGGCCACAGAAGAAAAAAACAGATAAAATGGACCTCACCAAAATTAAAACTTGTGTGCAACGAAAGTACTATCAAGAGAGTGAAAAAAAAAAAAACCAACCCAAAACTCAGCAAGAAGACAATAACCAAATTCAAGAAAAGGAAAAGGACTTGACATTTCTCCAAAAAAGATATACAAATGACCAACAGAACATAAAAAGATGCTCAACAACACTAGCCATTAGGGAAATGCAAATCTAAACCAAATACCATTTTACACCCACCAAGATGGCTTTTTTTTAAAATTTAAAACAGAGGAAACAACAAGTATTGGTGAGGATGTAGAGAAAATTCTCAAACGTTGCTGGTGGACATGTGAAATGGTGCAGCAACTGAGGAAAACAGTTTAATGGCTCCTCAAAAAGTTATACATAGAATTACTATATAATCCAGCAATTCCACTTCTAGATAGATAACACAAAATAATTGAAGGCAGGGACTCAAACAGATACTTGGCACATCAATATTCCTAGTGGCATATGTATAAAATAGATAACTAATAAGACCCTGCTGTATAAAAAATAAAATAAAATTCAAAAAAATATATTTGTAGTGGCAATATTCTCAATAGCCCAAAGGTGGAAATGATTCAATTATCCATCAACTGAAGAATGAATGAACAAAATGAGATCTATACATACAATGAAATATTATTCAGCCAAAAGGGAATGAAATTCTGATACATGCTACATAATGAATGAACCTTGAAAACCTTATGCTAAGTGAAATAAGCCAGGCGAAAAAGGACAAATATTGCATGATTCCACTTAAATGAGGTATCTAGAATAGGCAAATTCATAGAGCCAGAAAGAACAGAGGTTACCAGGGGCTGGAGCAGGGGTTGGAGGAGGAATGGAGAGTTATTGCTTAATGGGTACAAAGTTTCTGTTTGAAATGATGAAAAAGTTCTGAAAATATCAATAGATAGTGATGAGGGTTATACAGCACTGTGAATATAGTTAATGCCTTCTGAACTGTACACTTTAAAAAGGTTATAATGGTAAATTTATGTTATATATATTTTATCACAATAAAAATAAATAAATAAAAAGTCAATCCAAAAAAAAGGAGAAATTAAGAGATTCCCAGATAAGCAAATGCTGAGGGACTTTGTCACCAGGAGACCAGACCTACAAGAAATGCTAAAGGTAGTCCTTTAGGCTGAAATGAAAGGACACTAGTCAGTAACTCAAATCCACATTAAGAAATAAGGAATCTCAGTAAATATAACTACATAAGTAAATATACAAGCCAGTGTTATTATATTTTTTGTTTCTAACTCCTCTTTTTGTTTCCTATATGATTTAAAATATAAATGCATAAAACAATAACTAAAAATCTATGTTAATAGGCATACATGTATAAAGATGCAAATTTGACAATAATAACAAAAAAGGGAGGGGACAGATATGTATAGGAACAGAGGTTGTGTATGCTATTAAAATTAATTTGAAATCAGCTCAAACTAAATTGTTATAAAGTTAGGATATTTATTAATTGTAATCCTCATGGTAAACACAGGGGTAATACTTATGACCTTGTATTTGGCAGTGGAGTCTGAGATATGACACCAAAAGTGCAGGCAACAAAAGAATACAATAGATAAACTGAATTTCATCAAATTTTAAAACTTTTGTGCATCAAAGGACACTATCAGGAGAGTGAAAAGACAGAGCACAAAATGGGGAGAAATTATTTGCAAACTGTATATCTGAGAAGAGATTAATATCAAGAATATTCAAAGAAATCCTACAACTCAACAACAGAAAAGAAAGCAACCCAGCTCAAAAATGGACAAAGGGCTTGAACAGACATTTTCCCAAAGAAGACATACAAATGGCCAATAAGCACATAAAAAGATTTCAACATCACTAGTCATTAGGGAAATGCAAATCAAAACTACACTGAGACAGTACTTTACGCTCACTAGAGAGCTATGTTAAAAAAACAAACAGACAAAACAAAATAAAAAACAGAAAATAACAAGTGTTGGTGAGGATTTGGGGAAATCGGAACACACAAACTTTGCGGGTGGGAATGTAAAATGGTTCAGCCACTGTGGAGAACAGTTTGGCAGCTCTTCAAAAATTAAACATAGAGGGCTTCCCTGGTGGCGCAGTGGTTGAGAGTCCGCCTGCCGATGCAGGGGACATGGGTTCGTGCCCCAGTCCGGGAAGATCCCACATGCCGCGGAGCGGTTAGGCCCGTGAGCCATGGCCGCTGAGCCTGCGCATCCGGAGCCTGTGCTCCGCAACGGGAGAGGCCACAACAGTGAGAGGCCCGCGTACTGCAAAAAAACAAAAAAAAAATTAAACATAGAATCACCATACGAATGACCAGTTTCACTCCTGGGTATAAAACCAAAGGAATTGAAAACAGAAACTCAAACAAATACGTGTACATTCATGTCCATAGCAGCATTACTCACAATAGCCAAAGGGTATAAACAACCCAAATGTCCATTGACAAGCAAATGGACAAGCAAATCGATAAGCAAATTATGGTATACACAAACAGTATTATTCAGCTATAAAAAGGAATGAAGCACTGACACATGCTACAACATGGATGAACCTTGAAAATACCATGTGAAGTGACAGAACCGCACACACAAAAGGGCACATATTATATGATTGCATTTATATGAAATATCCAGAATAGGTAAATCCATAGAGGCAGAAAGCTGATTGGTCATTTCTAGGGACAGTGGGAAAGAAAGAATAGGAAGTTGTTGTTTAAGGGATACAGAGTTTCCATTTGGGAAGATGAAAAAGTTTTGCAGACGGATGGTGATGATGGCTGTACAACATTGTGAATGTACTAAATGCAACTGAGTTGTTCACTTTAAAATGGTTAATTTATGTTATGTAAATTTCACTTAAAAAAAAAAAAAACCTGGGAGGCAAACTCTGTTGTTCTTTATTTATTGGTGAGAAATCTAATCCCCCAGGAGGCAAATAACTTGTTCAAGGTCACACAGGCCTTTCTTAGCAGCCAAGGTCAAGAATCAGCTTCTGAATCTAAGGGCAAGCCATGGCTGCCCCAACCTCAGGAGAGGTGACAGTAAAATCAGGAGGATGGGGGAGAGTGAGACACAATTTGTAGACTCCATCTAGATTTTACCAGCCTGGTGGGTTGTTGGTTCTGAGGTTTTTAAAAATATTTTCCAAGGGCACACTTACCTTTTCAAGGGCACATGTGTATTTCTTGTGCAGGAGCCGAAGTACTGAATGAATTTTGTAAATGTAGCCATAACCCCAGCAATGGCTCCCATAGGAGCTGGCGGGCCACCAGCATGGGGGATCTCACACACTGTGGCAAAGTCACCCCGCCACTCCCAGGCCTCACCACCCACATGTCCCTCAGGTTATTGTTGCTGTGGGGACCGTAAAGTCAGCATTTTATAGCATTAGCCCTTTTTTTTTTTTTCCTACATCAGTCACTGCTCTATATTTTTGCTATTTGTGACCAGACTATTAAAGAGATTTAAAGGTTTTCATATGCACTGGCATATTTTTAAGTTTTCTGAAGACATGTTTGAAATACCGGAAACTAGAACAGCAAAATGAACATCCATAAAAATCCCTCTGGATTTAATATATTTGCTTCAACCAAATTTTGTATTTTTGCTGAACCATTTGAAAGTAGATTGCAGACATCATGACAGTAATACTTCAGCTTGCATTGTCAAAAAATAAGAATATTTTCCCATAATACCATTACCTAGTCTAACAACACCAACAATAATTCTGTAATAGCATCTAATAACCAGTCCATATCCAAATCCTCATTTGTTCCAAAAATGTCTTTTATCGTTGTTTAAACTAGGACCCTGTCAAAGGTCATACTTGAATTTGGTTGTTATGTCTCTTAGGTCTTTTTTAGTTTAGAACAATCCCTTTTATTTTGTCTTTTTTTTTTTTAACCTATGACATTGACTTTGTTAAAGATACTAAACCCTTTATCTTAAGGAATGTGGCACATTCTGTATTTGTCAATCTGATTGTTTCCTTGTGGTATCATTTAATTTGTCCCTCTGTTCTCTATATTTTCTATAAATCAGAGTTAGGACTAAAGAGTTGATTAGAAGCGTGTTCAACATCATTGACAAGAACACCTCAAAGGTAAAGCTCATACTTCATCACGGCATCCCATCGGGAGAAACAAGAGTTCCCACATTAGCGATGCTCAGTTTGATTCCTGGGTAAGGTGGCAACAGACAGATCTTGCCATTATACAATTACATATTTCCCTTTGCAAGTGGACTTGAGGGTCGGTACCCTGACATTGTGCAAAACTCCAGTTCTCAGTCAACTTTTTACCTAATGTTTCCAACATCCATTGATGATGCTTACCTAAATCAATTATTTCATTGATAGTTGTGAAACGACCAGTTTCTAATTGTCTCATTCCTCCATTTATTAGCCAGAATTGTTCCATAAAGAGATTTCCCTCCTCAACTGGGGCTATTTGGCCACAATGAAACACAGTTCCTAAAGAAGAAGCAGGATAAGTGTTCAAACATAGTGAATAATCTTGACAGAAAATTCAGAGGCAGAGACGAGACACCAGCAGTGGCTCAGTGGGCAGAGCCAGACCTGGCACTGTTGAGGGGAGGGGAGTATGCGGGAGGTGGGTGCACCCAAGACCCACCAGCATCCTTCATCTGTTTGATAGACGTCTACAGCTCCAGGTGAATTGGTAGATGGAACAATGGTCAAGGCAACAAATTGTCAGAAGTAGCCACTGATTTTCCTTTCTTTCTCTTTTGTTTAATATCTCATGGATTGATTTTTTTTTTCACTATTGAATAGTTTGACGGCACTTTAAGCTCACTCAGCTGTTTTCAGAATTTGGTGGGCTTTTGGTTTCTTTAAATTCTACTCTCATACAACATTTTTCAAAAGCACTCGTCAGTCTTTTTGTTCAGCTTTAAAGTTTTAGGCTTCAAAATCATTTTCAGGCAGTCTTGGCTGCCCCAGTGGCTTTACAGTGTTGTCATAAATTTTTAAATTTGTCTCTAGTGCCAAAATGAAAGGTCAAAATGAGCATTTTCTTTGATAACTTTGGTTACAGCCAATGGTGATTTTTTTTACAGCTTTGTAAAACTTATTTCAGGGACTACTACCTGCAATCTATTTTTGCCTTTAAATTTTTAAAATGCATTTAAATCAAATACTGCTTACTTTATATATTCAGCAATACGTCTCACACTTTTATTCCATATTGACTTTGTATTTAAGTGGTTTCCATAAAGAAAAACAAAACTTCCAACAGTGACAAGGGCATGAACAATTCCTTTATTGGTTATTCCTGAAAACAACCTTAATATTTCAAATGTTATCCTAAGACTGGAATGTGAAATAAAGAGGTGAGAAATCACTGCATAAGTCATTTCCAAGTTCCATTTGTCAGAGGCGTGCCTGTAGCTCCCACCCTGTGCGTGTTCCTCACTGCTGAATGGTGCTGTGACTACAGTTGGACAAATCATTGTCAGAAAAGCACTGAGTCCTTCATTTAGCTATTCTTTGTTTCAAGCAGCAAAGTCACTATTGTGAAAAAAATCACTCAAAATGGGACTTACTAAGGGTACCCTGCAGTGCATTGTGAGGCCTGCAGCAGCTTTCCTGGACCTCCTATTTGTGCCAGCTAATTTACATGGGGTCAGGGTTGGGACTGAAGAGCTTTCTAGGAGAGAGCCAGGATACAGGTTTGGGCATATTCAGGCTGTTAACTGGCTGAGAGGCTTGTGGCAGATGCCAAATCCTGAGACAAGAAGGGTCTCTCTCATTCTCTCTCTCTCTCTCTCTCTCTCTCCCCCCCCCCCCAACTCCTTCCTACCCAGAATCTAATGTCCTTCCTATTTTGAAACAACATCCTTTGTTCCTGGACTCTGCCCTTTACGTCAAAGGACTCCAACCTTCTCTTGATTCTATGAGCAACCAACGTTCTTCCCTTCCATTCTTCATCTGCTTAAGTTTGTTGTCGCCCATTTCTGTTGTATGAAACCAGAACGCAGACTGAACTGGGACCCCGAAAATATAAATCCTCCTGAAGGAAAGAAAACTCTGTTGTTATAAGCCAAACTTGGCAACTGAGCCTGAGAGTGGGAGAGGAAAAATGGTTCTTACCCTGCTGGCTCTTATTCAAGCTCCTTCAAAGCCAGCCATTGTGGCAACAAGAGCTGAGACACCAGGGGCTCAAGCATCTCTGCTGTGGGTCCCTCTGACTCAGTCCAGGGGCTGATTCCCCTACACATTTCCTGTGGAACATGAGGCCAGCAGTTCACTGGGTGGCAGCCAAGGGGGGCCAGGGAAGGGGGGCCCAGGCCAGCACCAGATAGTGGCCTGAAGACACAGGATACCCTTGAAGGCAGCTGCCTGAGTAGAATAGGGGGAGTGTTGCTTTCGCAGAGGGCCCAGGAGAGGAGGAAGTAGTGGCTCAGAGGCTATGGCACGAGAAGATTGAGCTACTAGGCAGTGTGAGTTGATGGTGAAGGAGAGAGGCTCTGGAGACAGCCTTCACAGAGTTTAATATCAGCATGGCCACTTCCCAGCTATGTATCCTTGAACAAGTAACTTCCCCTCTCTGTGTCTCCATTTCCTCATGTGTAAAATGGGATGATATTGGCTTGGCCAAAAAGTCCGTTCGGGTTTTCATAAGATGGTACAGAAAAACCCGAACGATCTTTTTGGCCAACCCAATATTAAATGTACTTGCGTCAAAGGGTTGTTGTGGGGATTAAATCAACTAATTCTTGTTCAGTGCTTGTACCACATACCTAGCAAGTCCTCAGTAAATGTTGTCATTAGGAGTGATTGATAAATGCACTGTTTTAGTATCTATGGTTCTATGGAGGAAGGCGGGAAGGGAGGAGCTAGCCAATCAGGGAAAGCCCACTAGATGTGTTAGGGTGACATCATTTGAACCCACAGGTTGGTGAAGCTTAAGGATATTCAGAACACCTGAAAACTCAGCTGGTTGCAACACTAATGCAGTCTAGAGCAAACGGAACTCTCACGCACTGGGATGGGAACATAAATTGTTTGGCAGCATCTAACTAGAGCTAAACATTTGCTCCTCTAGGACTCAAATATTATACACCTACATATACACCCAACAGAGATTCATGCATGTGGCCACCAAGAGACCCATGTAAGAATGTTCATAGAAGCGTTATGCACAATAGCCCCAAAAACGGAAGCTACCTAAATGCCCAGCAACAGTGGAACGGATAAATTCAACTGTGATCTCTATCTATCTATCTATCAATAGATAGATAGATATCACAGTTGAATTTATTTATTTAAATTAAACTACTAATTTATTTATTTATATATGTGAGACTATGTATATATAGTATAGTTTTGTATACAGTCTCACATATATAGTGAGGAAATACACACACACACACACACACACACACACACACACACATATATATACACTTCTTCAGTAATGAAAATAAGCAAACTAAAACTATGCCCAACCAACAACATGGATGAATCTCAAACATAATGTTGAGTAAAAGACACCGAGAAAGCACCAAAGAATGCTCACTGATGATTCCATTTATAGAAAGTTCAAGTTCACAACCAGGCAAAACTAATTTATGCTATTAGAAGCCAGGAGAGTGGGAGGTATCTGGCTGGGAGGGGACATGAAAGGAGTTTCTGGGGTGCAGGTGCAGTTCTATTTCTTGATCTGGGTGCTAATGGGTATGCTCACTTTGTGAAAATTTATCACACTCTGATGATTTGTGTATTTTCCTGTATGTACACTACACGTCAATAAAGATTTGCTTTTTTAAAATGGCTGGAAAACGTTGCTTTTAATTAGTTCATGTTCAAGCAGCTTATTTGCTTCTCCCCATTAAATGTCAGGCATAGAGAGAGGAGAAGATGGCGAAAGAGTAAGACGCGGAGATCACCTTCCTCACCACAGATACATCAGAAGTACATCTACACGTGGAACTGCTCCTATAGAACACCTACTGAACGCTGGCAGAAGACCTCAGACCTCCCAAAAGGCAAGAAACCCCCCACGTACCTGGGTAGGGCAAAAGAAAAAAGAATAAACAGAGACAAAAGAATAGGGACGGGACCTGCACCAGTGGGAGCGAGCAGTGAAGGAGGAAAGGTTTCAACACACTAGAAGCCCCTTCGCGGGCGGAGACCGTGGGTGGTGGAGGGGGAAAGCTTCAGAGCTACGGAGGAAAGTGCAGCAACAGGGGTGCAGAGGGCAAAGCGGAGAGATTCCCGCACAGAGGATCAGTGCTGACCAGCACTCACCAGCCCGAGAGGCCTGTCTGCTCACCCCCCGGGATGGGCGGGGTCTGGGAGCTGAGGCTTGGGCTTCGGTCGGAGCGCAGGGAGAGGACTGGGGTTGGTGGCGTGAACACAGCCTGAAGGGGGGCTAGTATGCCACGGCTAGCCGGGAGGGAGTCCGGGAAGAAGTCTGGACCTGCCGAAGAGGCAAGAAACTTTTTCTTGCCTCTTTGTTTCCTGGTGCGCGAGGAGAGGGGATTAAAAGCGCCGCTTAAAGATGCTCCAGAGATGGGCGCAAGCCGCGGCTAACAGTGTGGACCCCAGAGACGGGCATGAGACGTGAAGGCTGCTGCTGCCGCCACCGAGAAGACTGTGTGTGAGCACAGGTCACTATCCACACCTCCCCTCCCGGGAGCCTGTGCAGCCCGCCACTGCCAGGGTCCCGTGGTCCAGGGACAACATCCCCGGGAGAACGCATGGTGCGCCTCAGGCTGGTGCAACGTCACGCCGGCCTCTGCCGCCGCAGGCTCACCCCGCATCCATACCCCTCCCTCTCCCCGGCCTGAGTGAGCCAGAGCCCCCGCATCAGCGGCTCCTTTAACTGGGTCCTGTCTGAGCAAAGAACAGACGCCCTCAGGCGACCTACGTGCAGAGGCGGGGCCAAATCCAAAGCTGAACCCCAGGAGCTGTGTGAACAAAGAAGAGAAAGGGAAATCTCTCCCAGCAGCCTCAGAAGCAGCGGATTAAATCTCCACAATAAACCTGATGTACCCTGTATCTGTGGAATACATGAATAGACAATGAATCATCCCAAATTGAGGAGGTGGACTTTGGGAGCAAGGTATGTTATTTTTTCCCCTTCTCCTCTTTTTGTGAGTGTGTATGTGTATGCTTCTGTGTGAGATTTTGTCTGTATAGCTTTGCTTTCACCATTTGTCCTAGGATTTTGTCCATCCGTTCTAGTTTTCTTTTTTTTTTTACTTTTGAAATTTTTTCATAATAATTATTTTTTATTTTAATAACTTTATTTTATTTTATCTTATTTTATTTTATCCTCATTCTTTCTTTCTTTCTTTCTATTTTTTTCTCCCTTTTATTCTGAGCCGTGTGGGTGAAAAGCTCTTGGTGCTCCAGTCAGGCGTCAGAGCCATGCCACTGAGGTGGGAGAGCCGACGTCAGGACACTGGTCCACAAGAGACCCCTCAGCTCCACATAATATCAAACAGCGAAAATCTCCCAGAGATCTCCATCTCAACACCAAGACCCAGCTTCACTCAACGACCAGCAAGCTACAGTGCTGGACACCCTATGCCAAACAACTAGCAAGACAGGAACACAGCACCATCCATTAGCAGAGAAGCTGCCTAAAGTCATAATAAGGCCACAGACACCCCAAAACACACCACCAGACGTGGACCTGCCTACCAGAAAGACAAGATCCAGCCTTATCCACCAGAACACAAGCACTAGTCCCCTCCACCAGGAAGCCTACACAACCCACTGAACCAACCTTAGCCACTGGGGACAGACACCAAAAACAACGGGAACTATGAACCTGCAGCCTGCGAAAAGGAGACCCCAAACACAGTAAGATGAACAAAATGAGAAGACAGAAAAACACACAGCAGATGAAGGAGCAAGGTAAAAACCCACCAGACCTAACAAATGAAGAGGAAATAGGCAGTCTACCTGAAAAAGAATTCAGAATAATGATAGTAAAGATGATCCAAAATCTTGGAAATAGAATAGAGAAAATGCAAGAAACATTTAACAAGGACCTAAAAGAACTAAAGAGGAAACAAGCACTGATGAACAACACAATAAATGAAATTAAAAATACTCTAGAAGGGATCAATAGCAGAATAACTGCGGCAGAAGAATGGATAAGTGACCTGGAAGATAAAACAGTGGAAATAACTATTGCAGAACAGAATAAAGAAAAAAGAATGAAAAAAATTGAGGACACTCTCAGGGACCTCTGGGACAACATTAAATGCAACAACATTCGAATTATAGGGGTCCCAGAAGAAGAAGAGAAAATGAAAGGGACTGAGAAAATATTTGCAGACATTATAGTTGAAAACTTCCCTAATATGGGAAAGGAAACAGTTAATCAAGTCCAGGAAGCACAGAGAGTCCCATATAGGATAAATCCAAGGAGAAACACACCAAGACACATATTAATCAAACTATCAAAAATTAAATACAAAGAACACATATTAAAAGCGGCAAGGGAAAAATGACAAATAACACACAAGGGAATCCTCATAAGGTTAACAGCTGGTTAACAGCTGATCTTCCAGCAGAAACTCTGCAAGCCAGAAGGGAGTGGCAGGACATATTTAAAGTGATGAAGGAGAAAAAGCTACAACCAAGATTACTCTACCCAGCAAGGATCTCATTCAGATTTCATGGAGAAATTAAAACCTTTACAGACAAGCAAAAGCTGAGAGAGTTCAGCACCACCAAACCAGCTTTACAACAAATGCTAAAGGAACTTCTCTAGGCAAGAAACACAAAAGAAGGAAAAGACCTACAATAACAAACCCAAAACAATTAAGAAAATGGGAATACAAACATACATATCGATAATTACCTTAAATGAAAATGGATTAAATGCTCCCACCAAAAGACACAGATTGGCTGAATGGATACAAAAACAAGACCCATATATATGCTGTCTACAAGAGACCCACTTCAGACCTAGGGACACATACAAACTGAAAGTGAGGGGATGGAAAAAAATATCCCATGCAAGTGGAAATCAGAAGAAAGCTGGAGTAGCAATTCTCATGTCAGACAAAATAGACTTTAAAATAAAGACTATTACAAGAGACAAAGAAGGACACTACATAATGATCAAAGGATTGATCCAAGAAGAAGATATAACAATTGTAAATATTTATGCACCCAACATAGGAGCACCTCAGTACATAAGGCAAATACTAACAGCCATAAAAGGGGAAATCGACAGTAACAATCATAGTAGGGGACTTTAACACCCCACTTTCACCAATGAACAGATCATCCAAAATGAAAATAAATAAGGAAACACAAGCTTTAAATGATACATTAAACAAGATGGACTTAATTGATATTTATAGGACATTCCATCCAAAAACAACAGAATGCACATTTTTCTCAAGTGCTCATGGAACATTCTCCAGGATAGATCATATCTTGGGTCACAAATCAAGCCTTGGTAAATTTAAGAAAATTGAAATCGTATCAAGTATCTTTTCCAACCACAACTCTATGAGACTAGATATCAATTACAGGAAAAGATCTGTAAAAAATACAGACACATGGAGGCTAAACAATACACTACTTAATAACCAAGAGATCACTGAGGAAATCAAAGAGGAAATCAAAAAATACCTAGAAACAAATGACAATGAAAACACGACGACCCAAAACCTATGGGATGCAGCAAAAGCAGTTCTAACAGGGAAGTTTATAGCAATACAATCCTACCTTAAGAAGCAGGAAACATCTCAAATAAACAACCTAACCTTGCACCTAAAGCAATTAGAGAAAGAAGAACAAAAAACCCCCGAAGTTAGCAGAAGGAAAGAAATCATAAAGATCAGATCAGAAATAAATGAAAAAGAAATGAAGGAAACGATAGCAAGGATCAATAAAACTAAAAGCTGGTTCTTTGAGAAGATAAACAAAATTGATAAACCATTAGCCAGACTCATCAAGAAAAAAAGGGAGAAGACTCAAATCAATAGACTTAGAAATGAAAAAGGAGAAGTAACAACTGACACTGCAGAAATACAAAGGATCATGTGAGATTACTACAAGCAACTCCATGCCAATAAAATGGACAACCTGGAAGAAGTGGACAAATTCTTAGAAATGCACAACCTGCCGAGACTGAACCAGGAAAAAATAGAAAATATGAACAGACCAATCACAAGCACTGAAATTGAAACTGTAATTTAAAATCTTCCAACAAACAAAAGCCCAGGACCAGACGGCTTCACAGGCGAATTCTATCAAACATTTAGAGAAGAGCTAACACCTATCCTTCTCAAACTCTTCCAAAACATAGCAGAGGGAGGAACACTCCCAAACTCATTCTACGAGGCCACCATCACCCTGATACCAAAACCAGACAAAGATGTCACAAAGAAAGAAAACTACAGGCCAATATCTCTGATGAACTTAGATGCAAAAATCCTCAACAAAATACGAGCAAACAGAATCCAACAGCACATTAAAAGGATCATACACCATGATCAAGTGGGGCTTATCCCAGGAATGCAAGGATTCTTCAATATACGCAAATCAATCAATGTGATACACCATATTAACAAATTGAAGGAGAAAAGCCATATGATCATCTCAATAGATGCAGGGAAAGCTTTTGACAAAATTCAACACCCATTTATGATAAAAACCCTGCAGAAAGTAGGCATAGAGGGAACTTTCCTCAACATAATAAAGTCCATATATGACAAACCTACAGCCAAGATCGTCCTCAATGGTGAAAAACTGAAACCATTTCCACTAAGATCAGGAACAAGACAAGGTTGCCCACTCTCACCACTATTATTCAACATAGTTTTGGAAGTTTTAGCCACAGCAATCAGAGAAGAAAAAGAAATAAAAGGAATCCAAATCGGAAAAGAAGAAGTAAAGCTGTCACTGTTTGCAGATGACATGATACTATACATACAGAATCCTAAATATGCTACCAGAAAACTACTAGAGCTAATCAATGAATTTGGTAAAGTAGCAGGATACAAAATTAATGCACAGAAATCTCTGGCATTCCTATACACTAAGGATGAAAAATCTGAAAGTGAAATTAAGAAAACACTCCCATTTACCATTACAACAAAGAGAATAAAATATCTAGGAATAAACCTACCTAAGGAGACAAAAGACCTGTATGTAGAAAATTATAAGACAATGATGAAAGAAATTAAAGATGATACAAATAGATGGAGAGATATACCATGTTCTTGGATTGGAAGAATCAGCATTGTGGAAATGACTCTACTACCCAAAGCAACCTACAGATTCAATGCAATCCCTATCAAACTACCACTGGCATTTTTCACAGAACTAGCACAAAAAATTTCACAATTTGTATGGAAGCACAAAAGACCCCAAATAGCCAAAGCAATTTGAGAACAAAAAATGGAGCTGGAGGAATCAGGCTCCCTGACTTCAGACTATACTACAAAGCTAAAGTAATCAAGACAGTATGGTACTGGCACAAAAACAGAAATATAGACCAATGGAACAGAATAGAAAGCCCAGAGATAAACCCATGCACATATGGTCACCTTATCTTTGATAAAGGAGGCAAGAATATACAGTGGAGGAAAGACAGCCTCGTCAATAAGTGGTGCTGGGAAAATTGGACAGTTACATGTAAAAGTATGAAATTAGAACACTCCCTAACACCATACACAAAAATAAACTCAAAATGGATTAAAGACCTAAATGTAAGGCCAGAAACTATCAAACTCTTAGAGGAAAACATAGGCAGAACACTCTATGACATAAATCACAGCAAGATCCTTTTTGACCCACCTCCTAGAGAAATGGAAATCAAAACAATAATAAACAAATGGGACCTATTGAAACTTCAAAGATTTTGCACAGCAAAGGAAACCATAAACAAGACCAAAAGACAAGCCTCAGAATGGGAGAAAATATTTGCAAGTGAAGAAACTGACAAAGGATTAATCTCCAAAATTTACAAGCAGCTCATGCAGCTCAATAACAAAAAAACAAACAACCCAATCCAAAAATGCGCAGAAGACCTAAATAGACATTTCTCCAAAGAAGATTTACAGATTGCCAACAAACACATGAAGGAATGCTCAACATCATTAATCATTAGAGAAATGCAAATCAAAACTACAATGAGATATCATCTCACACCGGTCAGAATGGCCATCATCAAAAAATCTAGAAACAGTAAATGCTGGAGAGGGTGTGAAGAAAAGGGAACACTCTTGCACTGTTGGTGGGAATGTAAATTGATACAGCCACTATGGAGAACAGTATGGAGGGTCCTTAAAAAACTAAAAATAGAATTACCATATGACCCAGCAAACCCACTACTGGGCATATACCCTGAGAAAACCATAATTCAAAAAGAGTCATGTACCAAAATGTTCATTGCAGCTCTATTTACAATAGCCAGGACATGGAAGCAACCTAAGTGTCCATCAACAGATGAATGGATAAAGAAGATGTGGCACATATATACAATGGAATATTACTCAGCCATAGAAAGAAATGAAATTGAGTTTTTTGTAGTGAGGTGGATGGACCTAGGGTCTGTCATGCAGAGTGAAGTAAGTCAGAAAGAGAAAAACAAATACTGTATGCTAACACATATATATGGAATCTAAGAAGAAAAAAAAGAAAAGGTCATGAATAACCTAGGGGTAAGACCGGAATAAAGACACAGACCTACTAGAGCATGGACTTGAGGATATGGGGAGGGGGAAGGGTAAGCTGTGACAAAGTGAGAGAGTGGCGTGGACATATATACACTACCAAAGGTAAAATAGATAGCTAGTGGGAAGCAGCCGCATAGCACAGGGAGATCAGCTTGGTGCTTTGTGACCACCTAGAGGGGTGGGATAGGGAGGGTGGGAGGGAGGGGGACGCAAGAGGGAAGATATATGGGAACATATGTATATGTATAACTGATTCACTTTGTTATAAAGCAGAAACTAACACACCGTTGTAAAGCAATTATACTCCAAGATGTTAAAAAAAAAAAAATGTCAGGCACAGCACTAAGCACAGAAGGGGTCCAAGGTGGCACAGACACAGCCCTGACTCCTCAACACGGCACATGTGATTGAGCCTCTGCCCTCTCTGGTTCAAGTCCTTCCCTCGTCGCAGGCCTGGGTCTCAGGTTGCTGATTCCACAGAGGAGTTTTCCACCATGGGCTTGAGTATCAGAACTGTCAGAGCAGGTCCCTTATCCAGAGACACCCCCAAGTTTCCTATCAGCTCCTTCCCCTTCCTGCTCTGCACCCTCCTACCTCCCATTTACTGTGTGCCAGGCGCTGTGCTAAGTACTTTACATGGACGAGCCCCCACTTGAACTTCCTGGACCTTCTTCTGCTGGGCCCAGCCCTCCCCACACACCCCCAGGAAGAGGGATTGGAGTGGAATTCAACTTGGCTTTAAACAGATGTGGTTTCATGCGCTGGTTCTACCTTGTCCTAGCCATGTGACTTGGGCAAGTCATTCCACCTACCTGAGCCTTTGTTCCCTCATCTGGTAAAGAAAATTCCACTGGTACCTACTTCACAGGGTCGTTGGGATTACCAAGGGGGCTAATACATGTAAAGTGTTTAGCACAGCACCTGGTACACACTAAATGGTAGTGACAATGCTTCAAATGTCCCAGATATACATTAATTTAAATTTCATAGGGAAAGGTCTCAAACAACAGATGTAAACAGCCCAAATGTCACAGTGAAAGAAAGTCTTAGCCAGAGGATGAGGGCAGAGGCACGGGCCCCCTTGCCTCCTCCTTGCCCTCTGAATCAATGACTTGGAGAATTCTGTTAGGAGGACATGGGGAAACAGGAATTCATGGGCATTGCTGACAAGAGAATAGACTGTGTAGCCAATCTGAGAGCAACTGGAGGGATTCAGCAACATTAGGTCTACTTATGACCTGGTTCAGGGGTCTACAAACTTGCAGGCCAAATCTGACCAGACCCTGTCTTTGTAAATAAATATTTACTAGAACATAACTATGCACATTCACTTACATATGGCCTATGGCTGCCTTAGTGCTACAATGGCAGAGTTGGGTAATTGCAACAGAGCTGTATGGACCACAAAGTCAAAAATATCTACTATCTCACTCTTTATGGAAAATTTGCCAATAGATACAAGTATATGTGTAACTGAATCACTTTTCTGTACACCTGAAACTAACACAACATTGCTAATCAACTATACTCCAATATAAAATAAAATTTAAAAAAAATAAATTAAAAAAAAAGAAAGAAAATTTGCAAACCCTGACCTAGGACGCGTTGACCCCACTCCTGCAGGGAGAAATCCTCCTGCTGATCTGCACGAGATGCTCACTGTTACATTGCCGATTGGGGGTCCATCTCTAGGGACTCAAAAAGTAAAATGTAGGCAATACACAATGTGGAGTAAAATTAAAAGCAAAGAACCAGATATACATACAGCAGTATGGGTGGTTCTCAATATTGGGCTGAGTGATAGAAAACCAAAAACTGAGAAATAGAATAATGAAAATAGCTAACTTTTTTTTTTTTTTTTTGCGGTACGCGGGCTTCTCACTGTTGTGGCCTCTCCCATTGTGGAGCACAGGCTCTGGATGTGCAGGCTCAGCGGCCATGGCTCACGGGCCCAGCCACTCCGCGGCATGTGGGACCTTCCCAGACTGGGGCACGAACCTGTGTCCCCTGCATCGGCAGGCAGACTTTCAACCACTGCGCCACCAGGGAAGCCCAACATTTTTTGAGCATTTAGCATATGCCAGGCAGTGTTCTGAGTGCTCCGTATTACCTCATTTAATCTTCCAGATAGTTCTATGACGTGGGAACAAATATACCATCCCATTTCACAGATGGAGACATTGAGCCACCAAATGGCTAGTGAGAGACAAAGCCGGGGTTTTGAACTCAGGCAGTTTGAGTCCAGAGCCTGTACTCTTGACTGCTACACTGTACAGAACACAGTACTTCTCTCTATATTAAAATTACGTACACCAAAAAGGTAAATTTTATGTGTATTTAACCACAATTAAAAATAAAAAAAGAAACACACATCCACATACAAAGCAACATTATGTGTTCAGGATGTTCACGCAACACGCTGAGAAGGCTGCCAACCTGCTGGCAGAATGGGGGAAGGGATGAAAGTGACGTGACGTGGTGCGGGGGAGGGGGTATAAAACACAGACAAATGGTAGTAGCCTGCTACGAACTGAGACTCCATTCGGCGCACCTGAGATCCATACTGTCTTCAGCTTTAAGATGTTTAAAGAGAATTCTAGCACTCCCAGTCCAGCATGAGGGTCCGATCGCAGACCGTGCCCGGTGCTGCCAGCTGCCTGGTCCCCCACCCTCCTCGCCCTCACCTGCGGCCTGGCAGTTCGGTGGGCCGTCCCAGCAGCCACCAGCAGTGCGGGAACTGGGGCTGGCACAGGGGGCCTGGCGGGGCACGGCGGGCTGGCTGACTTATCGCGCCGGACAGAACAAACAGCGTGGGGCCTGACACGGGCCTTCCCCGTGGCCGCAGCGGGGCAGCCAGCTTTTTTTCCTGACCATCTTTGAGCTCGAGATCAGACACAGGGAAAGATTAAAACAAATATGAATTTAATCAAGGGATTCTGCTGTCCTGGGGTGGAAACAGGAGCCTGCTGACATAAAGAGGGGCTGAAGCGCTGGGGAGCCAGAGTCGAATCAAAGCCGCTTGCTTACCACTAACCGCTCAGATGATCCATATCATAACAACAAAAAAGAAAAACAATTATTTATTCTTTTTGATGTTGCAGCTCAGCAGCAACTTGCTTTTTGAAGAGAGCAAGGTCAAAACCAAGTTATTGTTTTTGCCTGAAACTTTGACAGGAGCTCTGAGTTCTTCCGTGTGACCTACTTAGATGAGGGATGTGGGAAACTTGGAGATGTTCATTTCTTCTGGGCCACGGATTAGGGCATCCTTTCTTCTCCTGCCCTCCCTCCTCCTCTCCGTTCCTCGAGCCCCTCTCTTCCCGTTAAGGACCTGAATAAGATGTCCTGGGGAACACAGAGGCCGCCAAGCAAAAGTTGTCTCCTCCAGGAGAGCCTGAAGCCAAGCTCTCTGGATGCACTCCTCCGGGCCAGGCCAGAGAAAAGTCACCCTTCCACTGCCTGAGTCACTCCCCAGACACTACTACATCCCCAAAGGCCAGGGACACGACCAGGAACAAATCAGATGCGGCCCCTGTTCGAAGAGAGTTCACCTTGCATGAGAGCAACGTGATTAAACAACAGGTTATAATCCAGGGGATTACATCACCACAGGGGTTCCTGAGAAAACAGGCTCCTGTAATCCAGACCAGGGATCCAGAGGCACCCGCTCCATGGAAATGGCATTTAAGCTAAACCTCAAGGATGAATCGAGGTTGGCCAGGGGAGGTGGGAGGAAGTGTTGGGGGCAGAGAGAAAGCAAGCGTTAGGCTAGCAGGTGAAAGAAAGTGAGTCCAAGGAACTGAAGGCACTTCTGCCCTGTAGGCATGGGCCTCCAGGCGTTAAGGGGAGGGGAGAGCCTGGGGCCTGGAGGTTGGACAGGGACCAGCTCCTGGGATGGGGGCGGTGGGGAGCTTGTTAGACCACAGCAAGGAGTTTGAGTTTCCTCTTCACGGAGATGGGGAGCCACAGACGAGGCCTTTCAGCAGGGAGCAATGTGGCCAAGGTTGCTTCAGAAGGAGGGGTTGCAGGGTCATAAGACTGGAGATGAGAGGTGATGCTGGCAGGGGCCAGAGAGGTGTCAGGGGAGGTGGGGAGAAGTGGAGAGCTTTGGGAAGGATGCACAGAGGACCAAAACAAGACCCTGTGTGACCGCGGGAGAGAGGGGTTGGTTGCAGTGTCTGCCTTCGTTGCCTGAGAGGAGGCATGCTGGGCGGGGAGGCGGGGGAGGGGTGATAAATTACATTTTGAGCTTCGGCCCAGGTGGAGGCATCTGGTCGGATGCTTGGGTCTGGAGCTCAGGAGACAGGGGCCTGGGCATGCAGATTTAAGAGGACACAGCACCTGTAGACCGCATCGTCCCTGTCTGCCCTTCAGCCTTTAGCTGGTACCTCCTTGGATCTGGACTTTGAAGTTGAAACCCTGGTGAGTCCCTCACACTGTGCCAAGCCCTGAGGGGAATCAAAAAGCACCATCAGACACAACTCCCACCCCATCAGATTAGTCTCGTTCAGAAGCCAAGAGGCATGGCACACTGTGTCCCAGGATGGGCTCTCCTGAAGCAGAGCCTGAGACAAGAATATGACTAACAGGGAAGTGGTCCCAGGAAGCCCCGGTAGGGACGTGGGGAAGCGAGGCGAGAGGAGAAGCCAGCCAATACGAGAGGGGTTACTGAGCAGGTGACTGCTGCTGTGGGCGAAATGGGTTCCATCCCGACCAGACCCCTGGGACCTGCCTGAGGGGTGTCCCACCCAAGGCGTAATGAAGCTGAGAGATTCATCCACCATTTGCCAACAGTCCTCCACTAAGGCTGCTCCTGGGACACTTCGGGCCCGTCCCACGTGGGGCCAGTCACCCTCTGGCATTCAGAGAATGAGTTCAGATAGTTGCACAGTTCTTTGTGGTGAGAAGCCAGAAGTGGGAGCTGTGAGTAGCAGGGCATCCACCATGTCTGCTGCAGGCAGCAAATCACCAAAATGAGTGAGTTCCCAATAAATGAATGGATTTTTGCTATTTAAAAAAAAAAAAAAACTACAGAGAGCATTTTCTCCAGACTCCCAACCACAAGAAGGAAATATAAGAAGGCATAAGAAAAAGCAAGAAATAAATATAATTGACCCCATTTCCACCTCATCGAGGGCCACACAGAAGCCCAGAGAAGGGACACATCTGAAAATATTCCAGAGAAACACCTCCACATCCAGAGAACAACAAAATGGTTTTATTGAATGTGTTAAAGATGTTTACTACATTTCTTGCTCGAGGGAAGCAGGTAATGTTTCTTTCAACAAAGGAGTAGTATGCTGGGGGAGAACGGGGTCCAGAAGCTGGTGAGGGGACCCTGGAGGCTGGCATGTTGGAGGCTTCATTCTTTTATTTTTTAGAAAAGTGAATTTTTTTTAATAAAAATGCAAAATTCAAGGTTTTTTTTAACTGTTAGATTTAACAGATATACAATTACTCTGGCAAATTGCTAGCAAAGTTTCTCAATGCTTATTCTTAATGCTATACTTATCTCCCCATGCACCAGTAACTGGCACCTGTCTAAGGACCATATGTTGAAGAGTACATATTGCTAAAGAGGTTGTATTATCTCATTTAGCCCTCGTAGAAATCCTACGATGTAGTTAATATTTCCATTCTACAGATGAGGAAACCGAGGCACAAAGCAGTTATCTTGCTAATGAGGCCAAATTAGATCCTTCAGCAGTCAATTAGCTTTGCAAAGAGGAAAATCTCTATTTTATAGCCGTGGAAGTGTAGCTCACCTAGTCATTGTAAAATTAAGAGTAGCTTAAGAAAAACAGGATGCTGCATTCTTTGCTCACAATTCTCCAGTGGCCCCCATGGCAGACCTTACCATTTCCACATCCGCTGTGGCCCAACTGGCAACTTCCAGCCCCTGTGCAACCAGAGACCCGGCCAGAAGTGCCAGAGAATTACCATCCCCTAGGGAATAGCCACCCCCCCCCCGAACAATGGACGGGGAGTTGGTGGGTGGTTACCCCAGCCCTTCTCCCCATGAGGTAACACAGAGGCCTGTGCTTCACGCCATTTCCAGCCGTCCCAGTGGTACTGAGCTCTAGGGGCTTGCCTTGGAAGCTGGCTTCCGGCCACCTTCCTTCCCTGCCTCACTTACAGAGGTGTGCTGAAGCCAGCTCAGACCAGCCCATGAGAACCCATTTCCCCCATCTCTTCCCATCTCCTCATTCAGGTACATCATGCCAGTAGCTTGAAATCAACCATGGTGGAAACATTTACACCATGAAAATTGGCAGACACTGGAAATCAGGGTGATTTTTTTTTCCAGAGAGCCAGTTTACTAGCACAGCATGACTCCCCTATCAGTGTTTCTTGGCATTACCTCCCAGATAAATTAACTTGCACCCAAACCCTTGCTCAGGATCTGCTCCTGGGGAAACGAAAATGAAGACAGCTCTCCTGAGTCTGGAGACTGAGAATGGTCATCTGGGTCACATGGTGGTGTCACAGAGGCAGGAGGCCTTTTTCCAGTCCTTACATTATACTCCAGCCTCTTCTCCTGCAGGCCCTCCTTCCCTGCTACCCACACACCCAGCACAACCACATCCGGCCCCCTCCCTCCCAACACCCTCAGTGGACATCTATTGTTTATACTCACTCAGTAACCATTCTCTTTCTGCTACTGACAGTGCCCTGGTTTTCTTTAGGGAAGGTGCTGATTTGTTTCCATGGTCCCAATTCTTCTCCCCTCTCCACATCTAAACCCTTCACCTTCGGACTTCATAGTTTATCTCATTAAAGAAGCAAAGTGTATATTCCCACCCCTGGAATCTGGGCAGAGTCCTGTGACTTGCTCTGGGCAATGAAATGAGGCAGAACTGATGGTGTGTCCAGTCCAAGCCTAGGCCTTATGAGGGATCACTGTTTCTCATCTTGTGACTTTGCTGTCACCCCAAGGAGGGCATTCTGGGCTGCTCAGCTGGTTCCAGGAGGAGAAGAAGAGAGAATGGGAACAGAGGCATCCCACCTAACTGCCTCAGATAAGCCCAGCCTGAAGCAGAGCCTCCAGCCAAACCACAGACATGCGAGCAATAAACATTTCCTGTTGCAGGCTACCAGGTTCTGTGGTTGTTTGATACGGTAGGGAACCATCCCCACCCATTCTCAGTCCACGTGGTTCAGGGGGAGAGAGAGCTGACCCCATCTCCCAGCTCCAGAAAGGACAGGTACCAATCAGTACACTCTGTGCCCCGGCACCCTGGCCTCAGTTGCTACTTCACAAAAGGGCATGTGATCCAAGCCAGGCCAATAAGACCCAACCCTGGGACATTTTCTGGGACTCCTGCAAAAGAGGTACTTGCTTCCCACTGGGGTTGCATAGGTGCTGGGATGTCAACCAGTTGCTGTGGGCAGACTTCTTGCCACTACAAAGGAAGTGGCTTCTGGAGAATGGAGCCATTGTGTGCTTGTGAACTAGCTCTCCTCCCACAAAGAAAAAAGAAGAAGAAGAAGGAAAGAAAGCCCTGGTTTGCAGCATTTGCCAGTTTCCATGATATAAATACTCTCACCATGGCCAATTTCATGCTACCAATGATTTAACAACACTGCCCAAAATTCCTGAATGTTTTACAGTTGGCTCCAGCACACGCCTGGAATGGAACCTATACCATGGAAAACAGAGCCAAAAGATGGAGAGATAGACAGTATCCTGGTGATATTATTTGAGCCTCTGGATCAAGCCGTGCCTGAAATTCATTAGCGCCCTTAGACTTTACTCTCAATACACACCCCCTCATGCTCCTCCATGCTTCCATACCTTGAGAAATAATAATAAATAATTTAAAAAATAATAACAGTAACAAAGCAAGACTTTATTGAGCACCAACTATGTGCCAAGCACTTTATAGAAAAGTTCAACCTTACAAGACAGACATCATTGTGTCCACTTCTTAGATAAGCAAACTGAGACATGGAGAGGAACTTGCCTTAAGGTCATCCACTTGAGCCATTCTGCCTCATGGGGGCCCCCAAAGCTCCAGACTCACTTCCTCTCGGCCGTAGGTCTACTGGAAGATAGAATTCCCTTTCCCTAACTCACAAAAATAGTGGGCCTGAACTTCATTGTCCCAGATTGGGACAATGGGCATACTTGAACCATTTCCTGTGATCACGGGATGGATATATGAGTTAGCTTAGGCCAGGGTCACAATCTATGCCCTAGGTCTGGGTGTGAGGTCAGTCCCACCCACACTCTACAGACTGAGTTTGGAGGAGGAGTGGTTTCCCCAAGGAAAATGGGAACATTCTTACCAGAAGAAGCAAGAATGATTGCTGAACATAAAAGCAACAAATTCCCATGATATCCATATCCATTCTAGGCCACCATCCAACTCTAGACGGCCATTATTTCTCACCCGGTCTCTGGACAACTCTCAACTTCATCCTCCCCATCTTAACTGTCCTCTACACAGCTCTGCATCTTTCCACTTCACTCCAAAAGAAAAAAACAAACACACACTCCAATGGCTCTCTGTTGTCTAACCCATAAAAAATCCAAGGCCCTAGACCTGAAACTCAAGACCTTCCCTGCTCTGACCCCAACAAAACTCTCCAGCCTCATTGCCTCCAGGTTTCCTTTCCCCACTTACCTGACATTTCATCCAAACTAAGCTAGCTGCTGTTCTTCTAATCCATGTTTTCTCTCCTCTGAGCCTTTATAGCTCATGCATTGCCCTTCCCCTGGAATGCTCACCTGTTCCCCTCTTCGTTTCTCTGAGACCCTGAAATCAAGCCCATCAGGAGGGTTCATATTCTGTTGAATCCATGCCAACTCCAATTCTCCAGCCCAGCCGCTCTTGCTTCTGACTCCCAGCCCTTCATCATCTGGTCCTCCTCAGCGTTCGTCTCCTGGTGTAGCTTCTCTGTTGAGGAAGCTATGAGTTCCTGTGAGTGACAGTAGCGTGAGCATGAGATCAGGCCTCCTAGGCAATCAAGCCAGCCTTGCCATTGATCAGGACTCTTTCAATTGCAAGAAACCCAAGTCAAACGCTTTAAGTGCAAACAGCAATTTGCTCAGCCATACACACACGCAAAATGGGGATACCTGCACAGCTGGATTCAGGGTTTCATTCTCTCTCCCCCCTTCCTGTGTTGTTTCTCCTTTCCCTAACCAGATGGCCTCATTTCTTCCTACTGTAGCTTCCTTTATGCAGCTGGAGAAGGTGGTTTCTAGGGATTCCAGCTTACAGCATCCTTAGAACTTGGGTCTCAGAAGATGGAAAACCATCTTTCCTGACAATTCTGGCAGCAAAATTCGGGGGAGGACTCTGGCCTGGTTTAGGTCCTATGACCCCCTTAAGCCAGTCGATCACTCTGGCCTGAGGAGTAAGGTTCTCTGATTGGCGAGGCCTGTGTCACATGGGCCCAGCAGGTGCCACACCCGCTTTAGAACTACATGGAATAGGCCCCCAGGAAAGAGGGCCTGTTGTCAGAAGACAAGGAGAGAGAGAAAAAAGACAGTTGACTTACCCCAATAACCCAACAACACCCAAGCAGGAGAACTGGTTCACAGTGTGGATTGTCAACTGGGTTGTTGCTGACAATGATGGCTGAAGAGATTTAGATGGGGACAACAACAGTAGTTCAGATTTGTTGAGTACCAGTGTGTGGGCACTATTCTAAGCACTTTACATATCATAAGTCATTTATTCGTCATAACAATCCTATGAGCTAAGCACAGTTATTAGTCCCATTTTACAGATAAGAAAAGAGAGGCACAAAAAGGGTAAGTTATTTTCCCAAGGTCCCCCAGTTAAAAAGTTGAGGAGCCCGGATTCAAACTTCAGGAATGTGGTCCCAGAGCCTGTGACCCCCCCCAATGTGCTTTACTGTCCACAAGGGGAGCTTGGTGGTGTCAGGTGTGCACCATACACACAGGAGAGCAGGAGAAATCCACCCCCACACAGTTAGAACCTGTAATCTGCCCAAATTCTCCTTCATTAAAATAGCCCAGGGGCCTGGCAGGCCACTTCTGCCTGGCTCTGCCCCAAGGGAGGAAGAGCGATGTGACATGCCAGCCCTTGCCACAGCACCACCCCTCTCCCCCTCCAGCGAGCCTGCACCCCTCAGTATCCAGAGGTTCTCCACCTCTCAGCACCCCAAGCTCCTCACTCAGCAACAGGCGCAGTAGGGAGATGAGGCACCTGAAGTACTGGGAGGCTACGGGGACACAGGAGGCTACAGAGGCCCCAGTGTCAAGAAAAAAAACCAGAGCCCCACAGACATCATGGGAGAGGGATGGGGAAGAGACAGGCAGACAGACAAAGTGGGAGACACACAGGGAAAGAGCAAAGGCAGAAAGTAAGAGAAAGAGATGGGACTACCGCCTCCCTCGTCCACCTGTCAACACATCTAACTCTCCCCTCACTGGGGCTGAGAACAAGATGGGGAAAAAGGAAGACCTTTTAACACTAGCAGGTAAACGTTGGGCGGCTACTTTTCTTTAGTTTCAATTCTCCTCAAGTCTCAGATGCACAGCAAGAGCCTCCAGAGGAGAAGTGAGTAAAGACACGCCCATGGGGGGATGCCCCTCACTTGACCACACCCTGGGCAAGGGACCTGATGCTCAGGGAGCCCCAGGAACACCTCTCGGCCAAGGCTCCAGAGGCCAAAGCCCATGGACAGTGCGGAAGGAATGTGCCAGACCCTGTCCAACTCTCTCATCAGGTTCTGAACTCCCTTCTGACCCCACGTCACACAAGTCCCTCATTCTCACAGAATATCTGAGTCCTCCTGTGGAACATGGACTTGAGGGCTTGCTTGTCCCTAACCTGCCGTGTGACTTTGATTAAGCCCCTCCCCTCCCAGGACCTCAGTCTGCCACCTGTATAGTGAGGGCCCTTTTAGGGCTGGCATTCTGGGGGGCCTGTGAGTCTGTCGGCCTTCACCAACCTTCAAAGCCAGTGATGCCTTCACAAGGAGGGCATCCCCCAAATGTCCACCCGGCCCCTCCCCTGGAAGCCCCCTTACACAGTCCAGTTTTCTGCCTCTTTCCTTCCCCGCCTATCAAATCTTAGCTGTCCCATTCCCACAAGGCCTTGCCTAGGAGCTGACCAAACATCCACAGGGACTAAATGGGAGGGGAGGCAGGAGCTGAGTGTAGCCCGGTGCACCCTCCTGCTGGAGAACACGGCGGCTGCACAGGACAGGCCTGGCCTTTTGGCTGATGGTGGGCATTTAAGACAGTACGTGCCGTGGAAGGACGTCTATAGGCTCCCCCACCCCTCTGAGTCCCCCAGAACAGCGGTCCCCAACCTTTCTGGCACCAGGGACGGGTTTCCTGGAAGACAATTTTTCCACGTGGTGGTCGGGGGCAGGGGTTCAGGCGGCAATGCGAGCGACGGGGAGTACAGATGAAGCTTCGCTTGCTTCCCCGCCGCTCACCTCCTGCTGTGCGGCCCGGTTCCCTGGTTCCTAACAGGCCGAGGACCGCTACTGGTCCGCAGCCCGGGGGTTGGGGACCCCTGGCCTAGAACAGGGCTGATCCCTAGCTGAGAGAGCGTGTGCAGGCAGAATCGCAGGTCAGAAAACCCCTCCCCGGGTCCTGAGAGACAGACCTTGAAACCTTAAAGAAGGGCGAGCGGGAAGGGAGGCTGACCCGTGGGCACCTTGGCCTTCTTCTCACGGATGACGGGCGTTGGCGGCCAGCGAGGGCGCTCGGACCCTCATGTGATGGAACGACGCATCACACAACACAGCCTGTGCCAAATGTCAGGCACGTGGCACAGCTCCCCGCCCCCATTCCCAAAAACCAAAGGCATCCCTTCCAGAGAAGAAAGAGGAGGAAGCCTCATCATTAACAGCGCTGGCGGCAAGGTAAAGGCACCCGCCCAGCGCACCCTCGCCCATAATTACGCCAGCCAGGCTTTCATCCCCACGCGCACGCGGAAAGTTTATTGTTGTATTGAGGCCTTTTTTCAGTCTTCTCTGCCTTTTATGCAAGGGGAAGGGTGCTGAGGGGTCAAAGCGTCCTCCCCCAGCTCCTCTCCTTGCTTCAGTCCTTTTAGAAAAACACCCAAAGCCATAATTTGTCTTAGAATTTCTTTTGAAACAGCTACAAGAAAGACTAACGACTGCTCCTTTCCCTCTGTTTCTGATTCCAGCCATCCCTTTATCTGGCTTTCATTAGAGCCTCGGCCGCGCCTCTTTTGTGGGAGAGACTTGAGGGAGCCGAGGCAGTTTCCCAGCCGCTGTGATGTTGCTAAAGATTAAAAAGGAGCTTTGAAGCTGCACCAGTTCTCTCTGCGCCCCCTCGGTACAGGACCTCAGAAAGACCCAAGCCATCTGGCAAACCTGACATAAAGACAAAATAAAGTGATTGAAACAGTCTCTTCAAAGCCACAATGGCAGATTTGTTGATTTGGGCGTTATCTTTCATGCGAGGCCCTCAGAAGTCACCAGAACACCTAGGTAATCTCAGGCAGGCCTGACTGCAGTGGATGGAGCCTTCCAGGCCGAGGCTCAGAGACGGGCCTGGCCATGCCGGGCGGGACTGAGGGATGGATGGAAGGCCGCTGGAGGTGGGCCCTGCGCCCCCAGGGAGACTCCACAGTTGGATCCAGAGCCAGGCCCTGGCAATGGTTTCCAGTTAGGCCTGCTCATCTGGGCCCCCCTCTGGTGTCCCACCTCAGGAGGGGCGCCTGCCACCAGCCAGACAGAGTCAGGACAGGACAGGAAGCTGATGCGAGGCTGTCCTTAGCAGGAGGGGAGTGGCAGGGAGATGAAAGGCCGCTGCCCTAATTGCAACCGACAGCCCGTTAGTAACGCCCTGGCAGCTTCCACATCAGAACCTGCTTCACACAGCTCCTGGCTGGGTGAAGCCCGGGCAGATGGCTGTCTGCCAGGGCCCTTGGGAGGGTCTCCATTGGCCGACTGAGCCTGGGACAAGCGAAAATCCGGAGGAACAGAACCAAAGGCAACTCTGACCCAATGCTGCATTAACACCCTGGCTGACATCCACGTAATCCAGAGGCTGGCCCACTTGGGACCTCAGATGGCCCTCCTGCAAAAGGGACAGGGCCTACCCTCACAGGCAGAATTTCTCTTATCCTGTTGGGTAGCAGTGCCCAGAGACCAAAGCCTTGGTCATGGGTGTTCCACGGGCCCAGATGGGGAGCCTGGAGGAGCTGGCACCACAGCCAGTAGTACAACTGAATAGACACCCCCATCCACACTGACTTTCAGTCCAGGAATTTGGGAGATATCACCCCGCATACCCATTACTGATGCAACTTCAGACAAATCATTCCTCTCTCAGTGCCTCGGTTATCCTAGTAAAACCTGAGAGTTGGAGTTCACCAGAGACAATCAGGTGCTGGGAAGAATGGGGTTCTATGAACATTCCTCAGGGGGCCAAGGGGGGGTCGAGAGAAAGCTGAGCGGGCAGTCCTCTGGGTCCCTGCTTCCCTGCTTTTATCTGTTCAACACATTAGGCTTCAGGTAAAATCTCCAGGCTTGTTTCAAGGTCCTGCTGATAAAAACACACATATAATTTAGAAGTCGCAGATCTAGAGGGTCTCTGCTCCTTCCTTCTGACCTCCTTGAAGCTGTGATTCTAACTGGACCCTGATGAACTCAACTAAGAGCTACACTTCATTCTACCCAGTTTTAGAAAAATGATGAATTCGCAAAGTCTGACCATTGATCAACAACCAAGAATCTATGGAAGACCTACTCTGTACTTCCACCCAGGAGAATGTAGCACCTGCCTGTCTCCAGAAAAGATATCTAAGGGATGTCCACACTCACAGGGGGATGCAATAAACTGCCCTCTGTTTTCGAAACCACAAAGAGAGGGCCACTGGTCACGGGTCTGGGGGACAACTCGCCCATCCCCATCTTTCTTGACCTCCTCCTTCTGACCAGATGCAGGACTTGGGTCCCAGCTCCTCCTCCACTGCCCTGCCCTTTGCAGAGGGCCCAAGAGGAAATTTCTCATCAGAGCTGGCCCCCAACCACCCTTCCTTCTTCCTAGAAGCCCAGCTGGCCCTGGCACCAGGGTGGAGGCTCACAGCAGAGACTTCCTGGCATCTCGGCAGTGATGTGCCAGCATAAGATTAGTCTGTGTGTCCTCTCGAAGAGAGGGAGGAAGTCCAGCTCTCGGAAAGGCAGGGCCACAGAAGAGCACATGAGGGAGGGGGCAGCTGCCCAAAAACCCCATATGGGAGTCTTCCAAGTAGACAAAACATCTCTCCTTTTCTAACCATGCCTCCTCATCTTCTTTGTCTGGTGAACTCCTACTCATCCTTCAAAACCCATATCCAATGTCACTCATTCTTTGAAGCCTTTCTCTCCCTCATTTCACATGCCACTTCATACACACCTGTCTTAGGTAGCTCTGAAATTAAATGACAGTAATTTTTCCACAAAGAGGTCCTATGTCTGGAAATCAAAGAACCTCAGTTCAAATCTCAACTCCCTTATTTATCAGCTGTGAGACCTTGGACAGGTCTCTGAGCCCCAAGTTCTTCATCTGTAAAGTGGAGAAAATAAAACTTTTCCTCTAGGGTGGTTTTGAGGATTAAATAAGGTAATATACATTAAAGAGCCTGAAATTGTGTCCAGTGCATACAGGTATGCAAGAAAAGTGAGCTTCATTCCTTCCCTAGCAGAGGGTGAGCATCTCAAGGGCAGAAACCAGGTCTTCATTCATTCATTCATTCATCATTCAGCAATCATCACTGAGCTCCTGACAAGGAGCAAGCCCTGAGCCAAAAGCTAGGTTCTCCAGCAGGTCGCAAGACAGACACTGGCCGGATGCCCATCAATCTCACAGTTGGTCTTCTCCTCCATGTATCTCCAGCACCCACTTTGGCTGTCGCTGTCCCACCCTTCCCAGGTGGTTGGCTAAGGGCATGCCTGCAGAGTCCAGGATGAAAGCTGCCTGCCCACTAGGATTGTCCACAGACATTTCTCCGACACTAGACATCCGTTGCAGACAGATCCTTGTCTGAACACTCTTGGAAGAGAGAGATGAAGAGATGCCATCACCCCACTCTCAGGGAGCTCCTGGTCCGATGCGGGAGACACACACTTCATCCCTGGGGAGTTTTCAGCCTAATGGAAGAGACAAATACATAGTTCTCAACCTTGAAAACGCCCAATCTGATGAGAGAGTCACATTTTCCTTGGGGAACTCCTAGTCTGAGAGCTGAGAGCAGAGTCTCATTTTTCCCAATGGCAGAGACATATTTATCCCTGGACTGTAGAACTCCAAGTCTGATGCAGGAGACACATGGCTCCTAATCTTGGCCCAGTGTATCACTGATGGGGATGAGATTGTTCCTGTCACAGGAGGGCACCTCCTCTGATGGGAAAGGCAGTCTGTGCCCACAGATAGCTTGAGAGTCAGATAAAACAACATGCATGGAAAAAAGAGATCAATCTAGAGTCCCTTTGAAAAGTTAGCCGTGCAGTGTCTCTGTTTGTCTGTAGCCTCAGAAGTGATATTCCTGGCTCTGCAGATGCACCATGCTAATCCACAGGGCTGGACACAAATGACGCAGAATGGTCTGCCTCACAAGCATCCAGCCAAGGCCCCTCACCAGAATCCCAGCCAGAGCTGGCCTGAGGCCCCCATCGCTGGCATCTTATGCCAGGCTTGCCACGGGAGCCTTTCTCAAGATCAGGGACATCTGGGCTGGCCCAGCTCCCAGAGGCCACCGACATGAAAAGAGAGGGGTCGGCGGAAACGCCATCTGCACATCATAAAGCCTCTTGGTGGTTCCCAGAGGCTGTCTCCAGCTGTGGCTGTGCTGCCCGGAAAAGCAGAGGAAGGTACCAAGTGACCACGAGGGGGAGAGGGGGAAGGATGGCCAAGAGGAGAAAGCTGGGCTGCAGTTCTTCCAACCAGCACCTGACACGCTTTGCAAATGAATGTCACCTGTTTGTCTCCCTGTCACTGCCCGGGACCACAGGTCATGCTTATCCTCGAAGGTGACTTGGTGACATGCGCAGTGTACAGTAGTGGTCATGCACTCCGATTTTAGAGTTGTACCGCCTAGGTTCAAATCCCAGATCCACTCTCTAGGCGAGTGAATGGACTTTGCTGAGCCTGTTTTCATACCTGTACATTAAAGATAATAATCATCACACCCAGAATCATGGAGTTGCTAGAAGAATTGCAAGAAATAATACACGTATTGAGCTGTACGCTTATATTCGGGCACTTGTTATGCTCTGATAAAATTTCATTATGAAAGAGGTAACGTGGGCTTCCCTGGTGGCGCGGTGGTTGGGAGTCCGCCTGCCGATGCGGGGGGCGCGGGTTCGTGCCCCGGTCCGGGAGGATCCCGCGTGCCGCGGAGCGACTGGGCCCGTGGGCCATGGCCGCTGGGCCTGCGCGTCTGGAGCCTGTGCTCCGCGACGGGAGAGGCCGCGACGGTGAGAGGCCCGCGTACCGCAAAAAAAAAAAAAAAAAAGAGGTCACGTGTGTCCCGTGCCTGATTTAAAGAAGTACTCAGTCACTACTGACTCTTATTATCATTGTCTTCCCTCCCAGATACTGTCCTGAGGCTCAGGAAGCGGGCACCTAAAAGGGGTGGAGCTCTTGGGAATATTTCATTGGCCACCCACCCCCAAGGCCTCGCCCCCAGCACCAAGGCTACAGCTGATTGGACAAGAGGTGGGACCTGGTCCAAGGGAAGCTAGATATTGGCAGTTGAGCAGAGCCTGTCAGATTCTCCGTGGAGAATTTGAACTGGGGTCAGTCTGTTAGGTCGTGTGGATCGATGGTCCTCTGAAGAACAGAGGAAGAAGACAGAGAGGAGGAGAAAGATACAGAAAATTGAGAACAGCAGAGATGAGAGAAACAAAAGGTTCCTAAGAGACAGGAAGAGATGGGGGGAGCCCCCGGTTTGGGGTTCTCACGTGATTTCCCAGTAGACAAATTTGTTCCGTACCTCCTGACTTTGGAGCCTGTGAGATGAATCCTGCCAAGAAGCACAAACACATGTGCACAAACACAAGAAGAGTACACACATGTGCACATACCACACACACACACCATACCCCATCCTACCAACGTTCACGCACTCCTTTTTACTTTTTCTTGACAATTCCCTCCCACATCTGAGCAACTTCCAGAATGGTAAATCTCAAAGGAGACTCATTTTGTTGAGTGGGTGCAAAAGCTGAGAGACGGAGATCAATCATTCTGGACAATAGAATTTTTGGAGAAGACAGAGAGAGAAGAGAGGAGGTGGCTGGCTGTAGGAGAGAAAATACCGGTGCACAGAGAGATCTCATGGGGAATTTCATAAAGTGTCTGAACTGTGGTGTGTGATCCTAACAGCAAAACGTCATTAAAATCACCTCACTTGAGTAGCACGGACATATATACACTACCAAATGTAAAATGGATGGCTAGTGGGAAGCTGCTGCATGGCACAGGGAGATCAGCTCGGTGCTTTGTGACCACCTAGAGGGGTGGGATGGGAGGGTGGGAGGGAGGCTCAAGAGGGAGGGGAGATGGGGACATATGTATACATATAGCTGATTCACTTTGTTGTACAGCAGAAACTAACACACCATTGTAAAGCAATTGTACTCCAAAAAAGATGTAAAAAAAAAAAAAAATCACCTCACTTGCCAACTCGGTTCTGCTCACCTCCATGTCGGCTCCGTTCTTGAAGGATCTGCCCCCCATGACTGGCAAGACAGCTGCTGTGGCATCTCCTAGAGCTGCATCATCCCTTAACCGTAGCCAACAGGTGTCTTGGTTTGGGTTCCCCCAGAAGCAGACCCCGAGAAAAGGATTTGAATACGAGTCATTTATTAGGAAGTGATCACAGGAAATGCTGGTAGGGGAATGAGAAAGTGAGCCAGGGAGGGAAAAGAAACCAATAAAGGATGTATTACTGAGCTAGTTATCTCTGCAGGCGTCCAGAGCCTAATCTTACTGAGGAACTGTGAGAAACAGGGTAGAGCATGCATCCAAAAGGGAATTGCAGCATTTATCTACCAGCTCCCATCAGCCATTGGTTGAGGGCTGCTCCAGGGCTGGGCCTAGGACTCCTTACATTTTACACACGAGGCATGCCACTCTCCTCACCCAAATCCCAGCCCTGGCAGCTCCCTAGTAGAACTGACTCTGGTACTTTGGCCTGCTGCACGCATGAGCACAGTGGGCTCCAGCAGCCTGAGAGAGCCCTCAGGCAGAGTCCCAAACACTGGCAGTTGGAAGTTCAGCCAGCGTTCATGGAAATGGCAGATGCCAGGGGGCTATGGTGGAGGCACAGACAGCAGCTACACCGACAAAAGTCTCATTGTATCTCAAAGGTTCTGATTGGGTCATATGTTCATCCCTGGACCAATCACTAAGGCCAGAGTGATGTGCTATGCTAATTATATTAGGCATGGGGTGGGGGGGGAGGGGGGAGGTCGGGGGGCAGCGACATGAGAAGGTGGTGAGGAGGTGTTCCCTCTGTATTTCATTTAAATGGGTGAGGGTGGACCACAGCAGCCCTCAGCAATAAGGTTGATGGATGCTAGGTGGCCAGAAAAACAAATCACGCAAAGGACCACTCCTCAATCGCCAAGTTAATTGGAAGGTGAGAAGGTTATGTTTGGCTTGTCAAAAGCCCTTCTGGTCGAACATTTGAGCTGGCCACTTGCGCTTATCAGAGTATAAAGCATTAATTGAGTGCTGATTTGTGCCAGACACTGTGCCAGGCTCTGAGGGGGCACACACAAAAAGGTGTCACTTCTATTCTCTGAAAACTCCTGGGCAAGGGTAGCAGTCGGGGAGGAAAAGACAATGACTATTGTTTCAACTACCATCTCATCATATCTGTTCATGAGATGCCCCTGATTGCAATACACACAGTTTTTATGAACCACCAAGCAAAACTAAAAGCCACCAATTAAATTATGTTACACCACAGATTGAATTCCTTCCAATTTCAGAAATAGGAAATGTTTAAAAAACCCATCTTAGAACTGATGGATTACAGTAATATTTTTATAGTTCATACAGGGTTTTTCCCAGGCATTATCCCATTAGATGCTTTCTACAAACCTATCAGGGGTAATATCGCTGCTATTTCCATTCCATGAAAATGCACTCAGAGAGGTCAAGTGACTTGCCCAAGGTCGTTAAGCTACTAAATGGTCAGAACAAGACTCCACCCCAGGTCTGTAGCTGCAGAACCAGGATACCAACAACCCTGCCTAGCAAACTTCTTTGAATCCTGGTTCTTCTTTTTCCCAGATGTTGACTCCTCCCACCTCTGCTTCCGTGCTGCTCAAAACTGACAGGCAGCCCAACGAGCACCACCTCTTTCTGCTACCACCCACCCGCTTGCCCAAGCTTGAGATATTTCCAGTCCTAGAACCCTTACTCCTGAGAATATCTTCAATTAGAACTTCTTATTAAAGGTTTTTATGATAGTTTCCTCACACATATGCCTAAATGGTCCCAGGCTGAGAACCAGGGCTGGGAGGAAGGCAGAATAGGCAAGGTCCCAGGACAGATGGTCATGCCGCACAATTACCACCAGAGGGCAGCTCTGCCTAGAGACAATGGTAAACAGGAGGTTAACGCTAGAGGGCTGTCAGTGACTCCCATCCCTGCCTCAGAATAGCAAATAACACTTACTGCCAACCCTTACTAAGCCCAGCCCTGTCCTAAGCACTTTCCGTGCATCAACTCACTGAATTATCACCAATGTGGTTGGTACATTTATTACCCCGTCCTACAGATGAGGAAACTGAGGCTTTGAAAAAGTTAAGTAATGGGTCCAAGGTCATACAACTAGAAAGGCGTAAGTCATGTATGTGTTCTACTAAAATCTGAGCTTCCTGAGCTCAGGGGCTGTGTCTTGTTCTTGTCTGAGGCCCCACAGACTCTAACACAATCACTGTTTGCTTAATGAATTCTGTTAAAGTGAGAGCCTAGGGGCTCAGGGGCTGTTGCTGCATTCCCCCCTCCCCCCACCCCCGCACTCATCCCTGCCCCTGAAGATCACTAGGCTTAGTTCAGGTACTACCTCATCTAGGTGTGCTGTCTCCTGGACAATGATTCTTAGAGCTTGTCCTGGCTCTGTTGTGCCAGAATCTCAGGATCCACAACTCACCAGTGGAAGAGAGAGTTTTACATTTTGCAGTGGCTTGGCAACTCTGAAGTCTCATCCTGTAGGTTGCTATATTTGCCACTTCCAAGAGTTGCTGGCTATGCAGTTGAGGGGGCGGGCGGGGGAAGAGCACAGGTAATATGAATTCATTCAGCAATCCCCACTGGGCTCCCGCTGTGAGCCAAACACCAGGTAAGTGGCTTGAGGGAGACAGCAGTAAGTGTGACACAATCCCTAGTCCCCTCTTGGAAGAAAAAATCAGCCGCAGCCAGAAGGAAGAAGACAGAAGGAAGTCCTGCCTACCTTAAGAGAGAACCCCAACTCTCTAATCATTTGGGCAACAAAAATGTATTATGCAGAGGCTAAGTGCCAGGTGCAGGGGATATAGCGGTAAACACAAAAGAAAAATAGAACAGCTCTTGCCCTCATGAAGCTCTCTGTCTAATGGGGAGACTGATAATAAATAAGTATGCAGTTGCAAACGTGATGTATTTAAAGGAAACAGGAAATGCAGAGTGGTAGGAAAGAAACTATTGATAAAGGAGGCTCATGTCAGCAGGGTTTAGGGGGTTACCTTTCTGAGAATGATAAGAAGGAACCCGCTGTATGAAGAATGTGGGAACAGCTTTCCAGAATAAGAGAACAGCATGTGTGAAGGCCATGCATTTAGAAGCATGTGGCATGTTTAAGACTAAAATTAGGGATATTGGGCTTCCCTGGTGGCGCAGTGGTTGAGAGTCCGCCTGCCGATGCAGGGGACACGGGTTCGTGCCCCAGTCCGGGAAGATCCCACATGCCGCGGAGCGGCTGGGCCCGTGAGCCATGGCCGCTGAGCCTGCGCGTCCGGAGCCTGTGCTCCGCAACAGGAGAGGCCACAACAGTGAGAGGCCCGCGTACCACAAAAAAAAAAAAGAAAAGAAAAGAAAATTAGGGATATTATATCTGGAGTACAACGAGTCAAAATGGATTACAGCACAAGACTGGGTCAGAGAGGAGGGCCCAGGACAAAAGCTCAGGTTTTTATAATTCAGAGATACATGCACCCCTATCTATGTTCATAGCAGCACTATTCACAATAGCCAAAAAACACGGAAACAACCTAAATGTCCATCGATGGATAAATGGATAAAGAAGATGTGGTACACATATACACTGGAATACTACTCAGCCATAAAAAAGCACAAAATAATGCCATTTGCAGCAACATGAATGCAACTAGAGATTATCATACCAAGTGAAGTAAGTCAGAAAGAGAAAGACAAATACCAAATGATATCACTTATATGTGGAATCTAAAATATGGCATAAATGAACCTATCTACAAAACAGAAACAGACTCATAGATACAGAGAACAGACTTGTGGTTGCCAAGGGGGGTGGGAGGGAGAGGGATGGACTGGAGTTTGGGGTTTGTAGATGCAAACGATTACATTTAGAAGGGATAAACAACAAGGTCCTACCGTATAGAACAGGGAACTATACCCAATATCCTGTGATAAACCATAATGGAAAAGAATATAAAAAAAAGAATGTCTATACGTGTATAACTGAGTCACTTTGCTGCACAGCAGAGATTGCCACAACATTGTAAATCAACTAGACTTCAATTTTTAAAAAGCTCAGGTTTTATTTTATTTTATTTTTTATTTTCTTGGCTGTGCTGCGTGGCATGCAAGATCTTAGTTCCCCAACCGGGGAATCAAACCCGTGCCCCATGCTCCAGTGGAAGCTCAGAGTCCTAACCACTGGACGGCCAGGAATTCCCCCAAAGCTCAGGTTTTATCTGAGTGTGAAGGAAGGCCACCGAAGGGTTATGAACAGGGTGAGGTTATGGTCTAAGCTAATCTGTGTTTGTAAGGTCACTCTGGCTGTCATGGGGAGAGTGGATGGAGAGTGAGGCAGAGTGGAAGCTGGGAAACATGGCGGCTCATGCTAAGTCAATGTCAAGGACACATAGATGAGGGGGTTATTCCCTCCTAATGGGGACATATGGGAAGGCTTTGAGGAGGGGATTTTTCCCCAAGTGAAAGCTCAAGAGGCAAAAGAAAAAGGAGAAGGCTGCATTCCCCCTTCCAAGCTTTTTCCTCCTGCATAAAGGGAAAACTTGTTTTTCCTTTTTCTGCCTCAGAAACTAGAAAGAGATGAGCATTCATCAATAAGTACCTTCCAAATCACCTACACGGAGGATTAAACAACAATTATAACAAATCATCGGCAGTTCCAAGTGAGAATAACCCAATGACATTATCAAATTTGGCATAAATAGACCTGGCTGAGCCTCACAAATTTTGTCCTGGGGCTGACAATGTCAGCAATTCCAAGTCTGATCCCGGCTGGCCTCTGAAAGACAAGATCACAGGAGAGAGAGAGGCAGAAAAAGCCTCCCTGGTTGCATTTCCCTGAACAAATGGGCACATTTGCCTCTGGGATGAGCAGGGCAGTGTCAACGAAGCCGATCAGAATGTGATTAGTCAGGAAGAGTCTTTCTGCCAGCCCTTCATCGGTGACCAGCCTCATGAGAGCCAAGAGCTCACATTTTGTGAAGCCTGTTGTGTTCATTAAATACCGTATGTTTCTGTTCAACCAGGTATTGCCTGCCAGCCAAGTTTGCACAGCAACCTGCCTCCAGGCTGCATCCATCTCAGGACAGGTACCAGTCCCCCCTGTTGTCTACATCCTCCTCTCACTGGACCCTCACAACAGTGGTCCCCTCAAGGCAGGGAGAGAAACTGAGTTTAGAAACTGTTTTGTTTTTGTTTCTACTAAATTGCTTTGCCTATCCAGCATCCACTCTCCAATCCTGTGGTAACAGTTCCCTAATTTTTCTTGGGGATCTCAACTTAGGCCACATGGTTTAGGTGGCACCGGCCTCCCACCCAAGTTCCAGGGTGGACTTACGATCTAGACTTGGCTTGTCATTCAAATCCACCACTCAGGGCCACCTCCCCCCCCACCCTGCCCCGTCATGGTAATTGGTTCAGAGTGGACACATGATCTAAATCAGTTCAATCAGATAACCCCATGACTTTTTGCGGGACCCCTGGGGGAAGGAGCATTCTCTTTTCTCTGAATTGGGATCTCTGAGGATGTCAGCGTGGAGCTGCTGGAGGCCATTAGAGCCTGTCTGAGAATAGGACCAGTGCAGAGCCAAGAGATAGAGAAAGCATGAAATTTTGACATCATTTGAGCTTCTGAATGGAGCCATACCTAAAGCACAACCTCATTAGGGGTGGGTTTCTGACACTGTCAAAAAAAAAGCATTCTGACTTTCACATGAAGGCTACAATACAAGGATGAAGACCAGGCATTCTGATTTCTAGTCCAGTGCTCTTACCCTATATCATGTTCCAGGTGACTTTATCCAACCACATATCCAAACTTGAATAATCTGTATGGTTTTACGGTTTACTAAAAGATAAATATTTTTAAAACAAAAACATCTGACCACAACATTGTTTAATCTAACTGAATCACAGAGCCATGGGAGGATCCCTGGAGATCATATCATTGAGTGGTTTTCAAAGATTTTTAGCAACTTCTTATTTCAAATGAAATATTAAGCAGAGCTCTTGTGTGTAAGAAATAAAAGCAGTGTCTCTTTAGTGCAAATGTATTTTATCTTTTAAGTTAAAAGTTTTAACATTTACTTTTTTAATAATCAATGACCTAGGGGCTTCCCTGGTGGCACAGTGGTTAAGATTCTGCCTGCCAATGCAGGGGACACGGGTTCGAGCCCTGGTCTGGGAAGATCCCACATGCCGCGGAGCAACTAAGCCCACGTGCCACAACGACCGAGCCTGCACTCTAGAGCCCGTGAGCCACAACTACTGAAGTCTGTGTGCCTAGAGCCCGTGCTCCGCAATAAGAGAAGCCACTACAACAAAGAGTAGCCCCCCTAAAGAAAACCTGCACGCAGCAACGAAGACCCAAGGCAGCCAAAAGTAAATAAATAAAAAAATAAAGAAATTAAAAAAAAATCATCAGTGACCTAAATTTCAATGTGTTTGTTTCCAAGGTGTAAAAATTGGTTAAATAGGGAATCAATAGAGAAAAATCAATGAAACCAAAAGCTAGTTCTTTGAAAAAAAATAAATAAAATCAATAAGCCTCTAGTCAGGCTAAGAAAAAAAGAGACATAAATTACCAGTGTCAGAAATGAAAGGGGGGGGTGGGAGGAATTGGGAGATTGGGATTGACACATATACACTATTGATACTATGTATAAAATAGATAACTAATGAGAACATACTGTATAGCACAGGGAACTCTACTTAATGTACTGTGGTGACCTAAATGGGAAAGAAATCCAAAAAAGAGGGGAATATGTATATGTATGGCTGATTCATTTTGCTGTACAGTAGAAACATAATATTGTAGAGCACCTATACTCCAATAAAAGTTAATTTAAAAAAAACAAAAAAGGAATGAAAGAGGGGATATCGTTACAGCTTGTACAGGCATTAAAAGGATAATAAAGGAATACAATGTACAACTATATGCCCACAAACCTGATAACCTGGATGAAATGGACCAATTGCTTGAAAGATGAAATTTGCCAAACTCACAAAAGAAGAAATAGACAATCTGAATAGGTCCATATCTATTAAAGAAATTGAATCAATAATTAATAACCTTCCAAAAGAGAAAGCATCGGGCCCAAATGGGTTCACTGCTGAAATCTACCAGAAATTTAAGAAAGAAAATATACAAATTCTCTATAATCTCTTTTAGAGGATAGAAGCAGAGGGAATATTTCCTAACTCATTCTATGAGGCCAGCATTAGCCCAATACCAACACCAGTCAAAAACATTATAAGGGGCTTCCCTGGTGCGCAGTGGTTGAGAGTCCACCTGCCGATGCAGGGGACACGGGTTCGTGCCCCGGTCCGGGAAGATCCCACATGCCATGGAGCAGCTGGGCCCGTGAGCCACGGCCGCTGAGCCTGCGCGTCCGGAGCCTATGCTCTGCAACGGGAGAGGCCACAACAGTGAGAGGCCCACGTACCGCAAAAAAAAAAAAAAAAAAGAACAGCTACCAAAAAAATCTACAGCTAACATCATACCTAATGGTGAGAAACTCGAAGCTTTCCCTCTAAGATCAGGTACGAGGCAAGGATGTCCCTTCTCACCACTCCTTTTCAACATTATACTGGAAATTCTAACCAACGCAACAAGACAAGACAAGAAAATACAGATTTGGAAGAAGAAATTGTCTTTGTTCACAGATTACATGATCATCTGTGTAGAAAATCTGAAAGAATTGTTTAAAAAGCTGGAACTAATAAGTGATCATAGCAGGTTGCAGGAATTAAGGTCAATACATAAAAGGCAATCCTTTTCCTATATACTATCAATGAACAAGTGGAATTTGAAATTAAAAACACAATACCATTTATACTAGCACTGCCCCTAGAAAAATGAACTACTTAGGTATAAATCTAACAAAATATGTACAAGACCCATATGAGGAAAACTACAAAACTCTGATGAAAGGGATCAAAAAAGAACTAAATAAATGGAGAGATATTCCATGTTCACAGATAGGAAGACTCAATATTATCAAGATGTCAGTTGTTCCCAACTTGATGTATAGATTCAATGCAATCCCAGTCAAAATTGCAGCAAATTATTTTGTGGATATTGACAAACTGATTCTAAAGTTTATATGGAGAGGCAAAAGACCCAGAGTAGCCAACACAATACTAAAGAAGAACAAAGCTGGAAAACACACAGAGCCCTCCCTGGTGGTCCAGTTACTACTGGACCAGAATCCACCTTCCAATGCAGGAGATGCATGTTCAATCCCTGGTCAGGGAACTAAGATCCCGCATGCTGTGGGCCAACTAAGCCCTCACGCCACAACTACTGAGCTCACGTGCTTCAACTAGGGAGCCTGCATGCTGCAAACTACAGAGCCCACACGCTCTGGAACCCGCACTCCACAACTACAGAGCCCTGGAGCCTGCACGCCACAACTACAGAGCCCTGGAGCCTGCACGCCACAACGAGACAGAGAAAACACGCAAGCCACAACTAGAGAGAAGCCCAAACGCTGCAACGAAAGATCCCACATGCTGCAGCTAAGACCCAACACAGCCAAAATAAATAAATAAATAATTTTAAAAAAATAGTTGGAAGACACACTACTCAACTTCAAGACTTACTATAAAGCCACAGTAATCAAGACAGTGTGGTGTTGATGAAAGTACAGACAAATAGATCGGTGGAACAGAATTGATAACACAGAAATAGATGCCCATAAATATAATCTACTAACAGGAGTAAAGGCAGTATAAATGGAGAAAAGAATCTTTTCAACAAATGGTCCTGGAACAACTGAACATCCATATGTAAAAAAATGAATCAGGACAGAAACCTTACACCCTTCGCAAAGATTAACTCATGTTTCCTATTTGATCGAGGGCTCCAGGTTTATCTTTATCATGGCAGAATCTGAGTCCAAATGACTTTGCGGTTGTCTGCAATGGGCACCGTGGCTTGGACTTACTGCACTTGAGCAAGCGGCTCCGAGGCCACAAGGGCAGAGGCAGCCCAGGATATCTACATGGACAGCTGTCATCTGCCACCTCTCTTTTGTTCACTCAGAGGCAGGTGGCTGGGGCCTCATGAACAACCCTGGAAGCTGCACCATCGACAGCCTGTCACAGCGAATCACCTCAGGCCGCTGCATCCCCAAAGAGCTGCTCATCGACCCAGCCTCGGCCCCCTCTGGGGCTCTCCCAGCAGCACAAACAGGCTGGTGCCAGGTAGGCCCATCCCTGCTGCCAAACTGGGGCACATGCTCCAGCTGCTGGGGGTCTGGGCTCGGGAAATGCCACCTCCCCCTTTTCCCCTGGGAACAGAGTGCAGGGCACCCCCAGAGCATCTGGGAGAACAGCAGTTTCCTGCTCCATTATATTTACTTGGGAAGGCTTTCACTGTGCAAGAAGCCTTTTCACTTACCCTGACCCTCAGGCCAACAACACAGGCAGCACAGGGCAGGTTCTGCCCATTCCTCACAGGAGAAAACTGAGGCTCAGACAAAGGAAGACAAGAGAAGAAGTAGTAGCCTGAGGACAACTGGTCATGGGAGATCTTTGCCCTGCCTCACTGCTGCATTAGGGGGCTTTGGGGAACACAGCAGGGCAGAGGGGAAGGTCGTGGGAGCCCCTGATGTTCAGGCCTTTCAGTGTGTCTAGATCAGGGGGTCGGCTCCCAGTAAGCCTTTTTCATCTGGCAGCTATAAGGGGATTCCTGTAAAGGGTCCCCACCAGCTCTCCCAGAACTGTCCCAACCAAGGGAGACCACACTCTATCCCAGGGCCAGGTGTCTGGGACATCAGCTGTGTCCCAGGGCGCCCTCTCCACAGAGGCGCCAAGGTCAGAAAGAAGGCCCAGCTGTGGTGGGAGCCTGGCACACCTCAAGGTAATGAGTCTGCTCAGGGCCTGGCCTGCCCCGGCCTCAGGCCCACTGGGCAGCTGCAGAGAGGCCTGGGCCTGAGAGAGCCGGTCAGAGGCCATTTCCTGGGAATGCCACACCCCCCAGTGGCCAGCCTTCCCCAGTGCCTCTCTCCCCCTCCTCATTCTCAGACTCCCCCAGAGGCCACCAGTTACCTCCTGTCCCCAACTAAAAGACCCTCGGGGAGGACAGAGACGGGGGAATCATCTCACAAAACAGTGGTAATTATTCATTCCTTCATCCAACAAATATTTGAGGGCCTGCGCTGAGCCTGGCACTGTGCTAGGTGCAGAGGACACAGTGTAAGGGAGACAGACCCAGTCCCTGTCCCCAAGGAGCTGGGAGTCCAGTGGGGAGAGTGGACAAAGGCGCACACAGACAGGTAACTGACACGTAACTCCACAAAGAGGAGCAAAGCCATGGGGGGCTGAGGAGTCAGAAGCCTGCTGAGGCAGTCACCCTGGAGCCCAGGATGGCCTGAGGGCAGGAGCCAGGCCAGGAGCTGAGGGGAGAGCATTCCAGGCACAGGGAAGAGCAGAGGCTGTGGTCCTGGGTGTGTCAGAACAAGTGAGGAGGCCGGTGTGGCCCAGCCACGGTGACAGGGGCAAGAAGTGGGGCTGGAGAGATAATGAGGCCAGATCAGGCCCTGAAAGCCAAGGTAAGGGTTTGGCTTTGACTCTGAGGAAGATGGAGAGGCACGAGACAGTTTTGAGCAGGAGAGTGACATTATCTGAATCACGTTTTTAAAGCATCATAGAATATTTTAAAATTAGCACTTCCCTGGTGGCGCAGTGGTTAAGAATCCGCCTGCCAATACAGGGGACACGGGTTCGAGCCCTGGTCCAGGAAGATCCCACAGGCTGCGGAGCCACTAAGCCCATGCGCCAAAACTACTGAGCCTGTGCTCTAGAGCCCACGAGCCACAACTACTGAGCCTGTGAGCCACAACTACTGAGCCTGTGGGCCACAACTACTGGAGCCCACACGCCTAGAGCCCGTGCTCCGCAACAAGAGAAGCCACCACAATGAGAAGCCCGCACACACAACAGAGTAGCCACCACTAGCCGCAACTAGAGAAAGCCTGCACGCAGCAATGAAGACCCAATGCAGCCAAAAGTAAATAAATAAATAAATTTATTTAAAAAAATTAATGCTAGCAGCTGACATTTACTGAGCACTTACTCTACACCAGGCCTCACTCTCGGTGTTTTGATTCTGACTTCCACCCTCTAGCTGTGTAACATAGATGGCTCCTGTCTGGTCCTGATGCTGCCTCTGTAAGATGGACACGCTATCTCCTCCTCTGGGTGTTGCAGGGAGGACACTGAGGAAGGGTCCAGGCTGGTGAGTGCACAGCAGATGCTCAACAGGCGTCACAGCAGTTATTCATGCCCAAAGCATCAGGGGCTGTGTTCTAGGAATCTGGTGAAATGCATCAGGCCAGTCCACCTTGGAAAGAGAAAGCATCCATTCAGCCTCCACGACGGAGGTGCAGCAAACCAGGCTGCAAGGGAAGTGACAGAGGCCCACAGATGTAGGAAGGTGCTGGGTGGGACTAAGCAAGGTACAGAGCCAGACTTGTCCTCTCCCACTGTGCTCCTCCTTTTCCACCAATAAGGATGCACGAGAGAGAAGCTCCCTCTCCTTATGAGGGGTGACCAGCTGCTGGCAAGGAGCCTCCCCTTGCAGCCCAGGTCAGAACCAGGTCCCTACACAGGTCTCATAAAACCTGAAGTTTGGGGACTTCCCTGGTGGTCCAGTGGTTAAGCATCCCCCTTCCAATGCAGGGGACGGGGGTTCGATCCCTGGTCGGGGAACTAAGATTCCCACATGCCGCAGGGCAACTAAGCCCGCGCGCTCCAGAGCCTGTTTGCCACAACTAGACAGAAGCCCTCGCACCACAAGGAAAGAGCCCACATACCACAACTAAGACCCGACGCAGCCAAAAAAATAAATAAATACTAAAAAAAAAAACAACTGAAGTTTGGTCATTAGAGAGCTGGTCCATCAAGTCAAGCAGTCTTTTTTTTTTTTTTTTTGCGGTGTGCGGGTCTCTCACTGCTGTGGCCTCTCCCATTGCGGAGCACAGGCTCCGGACGCGCAGGCTCAGTGGCCATGGCTCATGGGCCCAGCCGCTCCGCAGCATGTGGGATCCTCCCGGACTGGGGCACGAACCCGTAACCCCTGTATCGGCAGGCGGACTCTCAACCACTGCGCCGCCAGGGAAGCCCAAGCAGTCACCTTTTATTGGTCAACTTCCCCTTGTTCCATAACAGCAAAACTATTTCCGTTCTTCAACTTACCTTCTGATCCTTTTCAAGGCACAAACATCCATTTCTACACGTTTATGTGAGTATATGCATCTTCTTCTGGAATTGTTTTCATCTAACGCTACTCCAAACATGCAGGAAGGGACTTTGGAGATTATCTGACCCTCTTTTTGAAGAGCAGTGTGACCTAATGGTGAGAATGTGGGGTTTGGAGGTAGGCAGACAAGGATTCAGATCCCAGACAGGCAAGCTGTGTGACCTCGCATAAACCACCTGACTTCTGCAGGCCTCAGTTTCCTCACCTGTGGGACAGGGATAAGAGTGCTCTTCTCACCCACCTAGAAGAGGTTGAAAGGAGATGGCAGCGTGGGCAACACTCCAGCCAAGTCCCCTGCACAGGCAATTGCTCAGTTTCTGTCATTTCAGTCCTTCTTATTGACATACGTAAGAGGCTCAGAAGGCTTATTTGTGTAAACTTTTTATACAAATACCATATAACAAATTACACGACGACTTGGTGGTTTAAGTAAACATACGTTTATTCTCTTACAGCTCCTGTGGGTCATGAGTCTGAGCGTAGTCTCCCTGGGTCTTCTGCTTTGGGGTCTCTCCAAGTCTGTAATCAAGGTGTGAGCCAGGGCAGAGGTCTCATCTGAATGCTCCACTGAGGAAGGATTCACTTTGAAGCTCGGGTGGTTGTTGGCAGGACCAATGGCTCAAGGGCTGCTGGACTGACAGCCTCAGCTCTTGGGGGTGTTGGTTAGAGGCTGCCCTCCATTCCTTGCACGTGAGCCTATCCAAAATGACAGCTTGCTTCACCGAAGCGTGCAAGCCAAGAAGACAACAGAGCCGGCTAACAAGACGAAAGCCACAATCTTCTGGAACCAGATCACAGAAGTGACATCTCATCACTTTTGCCATATTCTGTGGTCAGAAGTAAGTCTCTAGGCCAGTCCACGGTCAATTGGAGGAAGTGACACCAGGAGGCAGGAATTTTTAGGGGTCATTTTAGACTCTGCCTGCCTCTACAATGTTCACTTCAACTAGAATTTTCTGGTGCCTTTTAGGTGCCAGGCACTATCCTTGGGCTGGGAATAAAAAAGTAGATGAGCTGAGGTTTCTATCCCCCAGGAACTTTTTTCTGTGACGTGCTCTCTGCTTCAGGTTCTTACTCACTTTTCACTGCTGGGAATACTTTGGGACCTAGGTAAGATCTCTGTTGAGAAAAGGAGGGAAATTACTAACTCCCTAATGTAAATGAGTTAACTGGACCCTTTCCCTCCATCACAGGGCGCTCAGAGGGAAGACACCACACACACACACACACACACACACACACACACACACACAGAGTAAGCTAGTTCTGAGGGGCCTTTGCAGAGTAGTGGTCACTGTGCTGGGTGCTATGGACACAAAGGTCCTGTGCTCCCCAGACCAAACCCTGCCCTGGGGGAGCATACTGGGTGATGAGGAGAAGGCCGTAAAACTCACAGGTTCAGCCTGGAGTGAGGCCAGACCCATAAGGGGAGCTGGCATAGCAGTTCTCCTTAAAGCAAAAACAGTTATAGCCAGTAGTTGAAAAGCTGAAACCAAGCTTTGCTCTATACTTAGGGGGCTTTGGTGGCTTGATTTCAGAGCAACAGAGGTTCCCTTCGCCAACACCTCTCCTGCTCCACTCTGATATCCACCTCACAGATGACAGAGAGGCGTGTTACAGAGAGCTAACAGACACAAACTCTTAGCCTTTGTGAAAAAGCAGCTCCCCTCCTCTAAAGGAACCTCATCTTCACTGACTAATCACTGGGGTCTGGTGGGGACTGCCAGTCATAGACTCTTAACTCCTCTTGGCCATAGGGGTGGACTTGGTATCCAAGCTGGATCACTTGGTATCCAAGCTGGATGAATCTCCCATTCCCTTGCCTATAAAACATGTGACCCAAGCCAAGCCAGTCAGAGCCCTCCCCTGAAATTTTTTCCTGGGTGAAGCTGATAGGGAAGAAAGAGACCTGTTTCCCAATTAGTCAGGATACAGCTGCTGGTAACAGTGTTTTCAGCCATGTAGGGGGAAAAAACTGGAGCCCAAAAAAATGGAGCCCAAGGGATGAGACAAAGAAAGAGAGAGAGACGTCACAGCATCAAATCCCTGGTTCCCATCTTTCTTCAGGCGACTTTTACTCCTGTCCTTCCTGGACATGTGACCCAATACATCTTCTTTATTTACTTGAAATAATTCAAACTGGATTTCTGTCATTATCCAACCACAGGGCTCTGAATTACAAGTCTACCATTTCACCACTGCAGTTCAAGTTAAAGCTACAGATCTTCCTGGGAGAAGTAATCCCAAGGTCCAAACTCTTACTCAAGTATAAATGATTAATGTCAGCTCCTTTCTTGAGAGCAAACTGTGATTATAGGTTTATCTGAAAGCAAACAGGGCACTGTAACTCTAAAGGTAGAGACAATCAAGACCTCCTTCATCAGGTTCACAAGCTTATGATTCAGATTCAGAAAACCTGGATTTGAAGCCTGGCTCTACTGCTGGCAACTTACTTAATTTCTCTGGGTATCCATTTCCTCATCTGTAAAGTGGGAATAAGAATATTTCTGCCCTTCCTACCTTACAAGGTTGTCATGTAGAAAAATATCAACATCATTTTGTTTCCCTGCAGCCATAATCCCTGATGTGCTATCTTAAACACACCTTAACATTTTATTCAGGTAAATGCCAGTGAGCAAAAATGTGAATAATTCATCTCACCAGTAAGGCTCAGCATCTAAGGATAAAAGTGAATGAGAAGAAGGGCTTAAAACAGGATTGAGGAGTGGACATCCATCTACAGAGCAATAGTGTTAGTCTGGACCCCCACTTGGTGTGGATCCAGATATATTTTCAACATTTTTTCAATCTAATTTCTAAATTTTCTTTCTTTTTATTTCAAAAAAATTAAACATGCACATGAGAAACTTTTCAAGCCGTACAGAGAAGCATAAAACTAAACCAATCCACTCCACCTCCAGTCCTATTCACCTGAGATAACCACTGTTAACAGTTCTTGTGTATCCATCACAGCCTTTTAATCCAGATGACATTTATTTCCATACATGCATCTTACCAATACACTCTGCTCCATACTTCGTTGATGTTGTTTTAATTAAGGTCTTGGAGGCCTTGACATATCATCACATAAGTTTTCTGTTGTTGTTGTTTTTTAAGTTACAATCCTTCAGTTACCAAGGTGCTGGATTTGCTGGATCTGGCATCCAGTACAGGGTTCAACAAATACTGTTAAAGGGAAGATAGAAGCTAGGGAAAGTGGGAAAAAAGGGAGGATTCAGGAAAGGAGGAAGGGTGATGAAAAGAAAAAGGAAGAAAGGAAGGAGGGGGCGAGGAGGAGGGAGGGAGGGAGGGAAGGCATCAAGGGAGGCAAGAAAGAGAGAGAGATGAAGAGGAAGGAAGGGAGAGTGACGGAGATAAAAGAGAGTTTCAGAGCGGTGGATCCCACCCTGGCCCCGCCCCCGGGCCGGACTCCGCCCCCGGGCCGCAGGCTGCAGCGCTACCTCCAGCCGCCAGGGGCCGCCACGCGCAGCCGGCCGCTCTCTGCGCGCGCGGCAGGCCCTCTCTCCCGCCTCCGCCGGCCGCTCGCCGATCCGCAGCCGCTCTCGGGCTCCGGCTGGGTCTCGCGCGCTCGGGCGCTGCTGGGTCTCTCCGTGAGAGGCCTCGCGCCGTTCGGCGCACGCCGTACCCCTGCCTCGAGGCGCGGGGTCTCGTGGGCCCCGCTCCCGCCCTCCGCTCGCCTGGCCCGGACCGGAAGCGGCGCCGCACGGCCTGGGCCTGGCGAGGGGGGCGGGCACCGGGGCCCGGTCCGACATGGGCAAGAAGCACAAGAAGCACAAGTCGGACAAACACCTATACGAGGGTAAGGAGTGGGCCGCGGTGGAGGGTGGCGAGCCCGCGGCGGCTCGGTGGGGTTTTCGTGCCTTCGAGACTACCCTCGAGCGTTCGAGGCGGGCCGGGGGCCACGCCTCCCGCGGGCAGGACCGGACCCGCGAAGGGGACGCGACCCGTCTGAGCCGCGCAGACCCAGGCTAGGGCGGCATTCGAACCCGGGACCCCCGGTCCGGGCGGGTCTCTTGTTGAGAGGTGTGAGGCGGCCCGGGAACGTTCGGGGCGTCCACTTGGCGAGTGCCCGTCATTCAACAGGTGCTTTGTGGGGCGCCCACTGCGTGCCCCGGGCCGCCTCGGCCTGTGCGCCTCCTTCTCTCCCGTCCAGCGGTCACTCTTCGTTGTGGATACTGCCCCGCGAGGGCCTCCTTTAATTGAAGCCCTTTCCTTTCATTTAAGAGTATGTAGAGAAGCCCTTGAAGCTGGTCCTCAAAGTGGGAGGGAACGAAGTCACCGAACTCTCCACGGGCAGCTCCGGGCACGACTCCAGCCTCTTAGAAGACAAAAACGATCATGACAAACACAAGGACCGAAAGCGGAAAAAGAGAAAGAAAGGAGAGAAGCAGGTTCCAGGGGAGGAAAAGGGGAGAAAACGGAGACGAATAAAGGTAAAGGTCGTTGCGTTGCTTCAGCTTTGCAGGTGGTACCAGTTTCTGAGGGTTGCCGCCTCCCGCTGTCAACCTTGCTTTATTTTCTTTGTGTCTAGTGAGATGCTGAAACGCTTGTAAAATCGGACTTGTCTTGAGCAGGATTAGGGCAGAATAGAAACATGAATCATCTGAGTTTCAACAACTCTGTCTTTAATTATACTCTTAGTTGTACTCACACATCAGGTGAGTGAGCAGCTAAGTCCTGATTTTCAGGAGCTGCTTCCTACCATCTAGGAAAGGTAAAAGTCATGCTCAAGAAAGCCCCAGTGTTCGAGGTTTGTGGAAAATAGTCATTTCAAAAGTAAATGGGGGGCTTCCCTGGTGGCGCAGTGGTTGGGAGTCCGCCTGCCGATGCAGGGGACATGGGTTCGTGCCCCGGTCCGGGAAGATCCCACATGCCGCGGAGCGGCTGGGCCCGTGAGCCATGGCCGCTGAGCCTGCGCGTCCGGAGCCTGTGCTCCGCAACGGGAGAGACCAAAACAGTGAGAGGCCCGCGTACCGCCAAAAAAAAAAAAAAAAAAAAAAAAAAGTAAATGGGATCTATTGGGATTCAAGTTTTGTTCTGAAATAAATACTATAATGCCAAATTCATAATGAACAACTTTCATATTTTAGAACAAAGTTTGAGTCTATTGATGAGATAATTTGATCAGAGACCTTTAAGGCATATGACACCAGTGATGAAAATAAGCATTTTCTTAACCATTTGTAGCTAATAGAACGTAAAAAAGAAAGTAGCTGCCATCTCTATATAAATAGTAGTAATAATTAACTTTCCTTCCAAGGATGATCACATACATACCTGGAATTGTCCTAGACTTCTTCGGCACTTCCCAAATTTAACCTGTCACGAAGTGACTTGTTGAATCAGTTACTGGATCTTGAAGCTAGATTTCTGTAGGTTTAGTTTTATAATTTTTTTATATTTATATATACAACAGAAATGTTCTAGTCCATGTGATTAAACACATGGGTAAGTCACTAAATCTTAGAGATTCTCTTTTTGGAATTTCTTAATTATATGCCTTTCTGCCCCAGTGTTTATTGCCTTTGTCTAGATTGCGACAATATATAGAACTGTCTAATGTTTTTTTCCCCTAAACTATAAAAGCCATATATGCCTATGATGTTTTTTTTAAAGAAATTCAAGTAATACAGAAGTGAACAAAATGGAAGGGAAAAAGTTTTGCTCACTCAGGTACCTCATTTAATCTTCCTCTTCAGAGGTAACAAGTTTTGTTTCGTTTTTTTAAAATTATTTACTGTTAGGAGTAAGGTAATTCATGAGTAGGTTTGACATACATACACTACCATGTGTGAAATAGATAGCTAGGGGGAACCTGCGGTACAGGGAGCTCAGCTTGTTGCTCTGTGATGACCTAGATGGGGGGAAGGGGGGGAGGGAGGGGATATATATATACATATAGCTGAGTCACTCCGTTGTACAGCAGAAACTAACACAGCATTGTAAAGCAGTTATACTCCAATTGAAAAAAATTACATTAAAAAAAATGTAAAGAGTACTACAAGGCTTTTAACATAAAAGCGGTGTCCTGCTCCATCCTGGAGTTTTACTTCCCAAACTTTTTTTTTCTTTGGATGTTTATCTCCATTTCTAAATGTAGGTTTATATTGCTGTTTACTGATTTATGTGTACATCTTTTACTGACATCCTGTTGCAAAAGATGAGAATTTAAATTAGCATCCTTATATTGCTCCACGCCCCCAATTTCCCTTCCTGCATTCTCCCAGTGTAGATACAGCTCAATATTCAGTGTTTATTTCTAATTATTCTTCACTGGAGACAAATGGAATATACAAATACAGATCTGATCTTGACCAGTTAATTAATTGCTTTCGTTTGTTTAGTTATCATGTACTAATTCTTCCCAAACTTCTAACAGATTTGTAAAACCCATCTGATTTCTGTTTTTCACATGGTCAGACACTTTCCCTTTTTTGGAAACATCCATCTTGCAGCCCTCTGTCCCCTCCTGCTCTAACCTGGACTAGCTGTTCTCTAGGCCTCCTTTGCATTCTTTCTGGATCCCATGTCTTCTTCTTGATTTACTCCTTTGTTCTGGTGGAGTCTTAACTCTACGAACTTCCTAAGAAAGCATTCATAGGAGGTAGATTTTTGTAAGTTCTTACATGTTTGAACATCTTTATTCTACTCCCATATACTCTCCTCATGTAGATTGATGGTTTGACTCAGCATGGAACTCCAAATTGGAAATTACTTTCTCCCAGAATTTTGAAAGCATTGCGTGTTGTTTTCTGGCTTCTAGATTTGCTGTTGAGAAGTCTGTTGCCTTCTGATACTTAGTCCTTTGTACATGACCAGTATGTGCTCTCTCAAAATGTTTAGAATCTTCCCCTTTATCTTCAGTAGTCTGTTGCACAACGGATATTCTTGCCTTCAGGTCTGAGATGTTTGCTTGAAGTATTTCTGTGATAGCTTCCTTCCCTCCGTTCTCTCTCTTCTCTCTTTCTAGAACCCCTGCCATTTAGATGTTGGACTTCTGGACTGATTCTCTAATTTTCTTATGTTTTTTTCTCCTCTTTTTCCTCTTTGTTCTTTGTGTTCTACCTTCAAAGAGAGTTCCTAAACTTTGTCTTCTGGCTCTGCTCTTGAATTTTATTTCACACCTTGTATTTTGAATTTCCAAGAACTTCTTCACGTTTTCTAACTGTCCTTGTTTTAATAACATCCTGTTCTTGTTTTTACATGCAGGATCTTTTATTTCTCTGAAATATTAATTGATGAGTTTTTTTGATATTTTTCTTCTAAGTTTTTTTTTTTGTTCCTTGCACTGTCTCTATTTCCCCTCAAGTTCTTCATTTTATCTGGTCTCTTCCTTTTGTGTTAAAAGCATCATTTAGTTATCTGTTGAGCGTTTGTAATCTATTTGTATTTAAATGTGAAGCACAAAAAGGCTGATTATATGCTTTGTGCCTAGACAAAGTTTGTCAGCTGATGGACTTCACTGTGGGCATCACTAAACAGAGACCTGATCATTTTGATTGGGAGCTGCCAAAGTTTTGTGCTTTTCCAGGTTTCTGGGGTTAGAACTTTTCTCAGAGGTGTCTCCCTCCTTGCATGCAGGAGGTATCTTCTCTGATCTGCAGACTCCTCCACTTGCCTTTCATCTCCCAAGTGTGTTGATATCTTTCACCCACTGTCGTCTCTTCTTTACTCTTTTTTCCCGCCATCATCTCATTGAACTGGAAGTTGAACCCCTTTTAACCACTTCTGGGTTTAGTTCTGGCAGTTTCTACCATTATGCCAGCTGATATACTCCTATTCCTCTTTTCTTGTTTTATCAATTATCTCATCTTTTTATTAACTACATTGTATTTGGTTATATTACTGTACCATATTTTATTTTATATAACTTGTGAATGTTACAAATAATACTGCATTGAACCTCATTGTTCACATCGCTTTGTATACTTTTATAAGGATATCTTCAGGATAGGTTCCTGGAAGTCTCCCCCTCTGCCCTTTCTTGGCGGTGGCTCTAAGTATCATTAGCCACCTATATATTTTTATTTCATTGCAAATTAACATGCTTTCGCATCCACAGTTTCATTTGGAAATAACACCCAAAGTAGGGCAGGGAGGTGGATGATTTCCATTGTACAGAAGGTAAAGTGGAAACTCAGAATTGAAATGAATTTGCCCAAGGTCCCACTTCCCCAGGACTCAGGGCTAGGGACTGTGGGATACTTCTGGGGTGTCACTGGTTCTGTAGAGCCTGTTTGGGTTATCTCTTTTCTCCAGGCTGGACTGGGGAGGGGGAAGAGGGGTTCCTTTGCTAGGGAGACTCCAGAAGGACACCTTTCTCTGAGCTGTACTCTGGATCTCCAGGGAGTTTTAGGAACAGCAGTTGCTTCTGGTCTTTTCTTGGGGAAAGTCAGCCATGTGACACCTGTGGGCCTGAAAGGGGCTAGAGTATGTGTGGTTCTGAGGGACTGGTGACTCTTCTGTTAGTTCATGTAGCAGGAAGGGGGAAGGGCACAAGAAAAAGATAAAACATGTCCTTTCCCTTTTAAAGTGTTTTTCTAAAAGGCATTCATAACTTCTGCTTATATTTCATTAGCCAGAACTTAATCACTTAGCCACCCTTGCTGCTAGGGAGGCTGGGAAATGTCTTTTAGTTTAGGGAAAGGGTTGGGGGCATTAAATCTTAATAAAAATCAGGAATCTTTTACTTAGGAAAATAAGGAGAAGATAAAGTTTTGGGAAAGCACAGATGTTTACAACACAAAACCCTGTAATTTCTCAAAGATGTCATATAAAGTTAAGTAATATTCTTCTTTTGAGTAGGAAGGCTCTGATTGTACTAGTTTAAAATGCCCCAACAGATAGGATCAGTATTGTTTCTCCCTGTAGAGCAGTGGTATTTAATACCAGCCACAGCATTAAAAGCACACCATGCTTTAGTTTTTTGTTTTTTTTTTTGGGGGGGGGGTGGTTTTTTGTTTTGTTAAGATTTTTTTGATGTGGACCATTTTTTAACGTCTTTATTGAATTTTTTACAATATTGCTTCTGTTTTATGTTTTGTTTTTTTGGCCACGAGGCATGTGGGATCTTAGCTCCCTGACCAGGGATCGAACCCATACGCCCTGCATTGGAAGGCGATGTCTTAACCACTGGACTGCCAGGGAAGTCCCCATGCTTTAGTTTTAATCATACCATAATCTGCACAACACCGAAGTGTGTTGGCTTTTTTTTTTCTTAAACATTTGAATGCCAAGCAGGTGGCAAAGTATTTGCCTGCTGGCATAACTCTAGTCTTCAGAAATCAGAGTACAGTGATGTTAACACTGCAGCCAACATGGGGTCAACTGTGTATTCTGAGCTATTACTGTAGTACAGTAGAAATATTCTGTTCATATCATACTATTAAAGGATCATATGTATAAAGCCGTGAGTATTATACTTGATGGGCTACTTCAGATATTTTCAAAGGTAACCTGACAACCCACTTTTCATTTATATGCTGACTTGAGAAGCTGATACCTGAACAGAATGGTACATTACTGCAGAAGCAAGGAAGCTTGCACACCGTGTGGAGAACTAAGAACAATAGCATGAAAGTGGGCAAATGTGAGGGTGTGTACAAGGGACATAAAGTAGTTCTGTTTTTGAAGCACAGAATACGTGAAGAGGAGTATGGGATAAGATCTGAGAGGCAGTTGAGATGGCAGAGTAGGGAGTTTGAACTTGAATATGTAAGCAGTAGAGAGAAACTTTCTGAGTGGAAGAATGATAAAATGTTGAGCCTTAGTAATGGTAATCTGTTAACAGTATCTAGCAGATACTGAAGAGAGTAGAGACTGGGTGTAAGGAGACCTACTTAGAAGGCTTTTTATTGAAGTAGCTCAGATGAGAGGTCTAAATTCTTTCATTGAAACTCAGACCTGTTCTTCAGAAAAGCATAATCCTAACCCGAATTCTGTCTTAACAACTTTGCGAGTCAGCTTCAGGTTTAGATGCTCAAAGAAGTTAGGCTAGTCCCGTTGCTAGGGATGTTATCAGAATAAAATGACAGGTGTTTTTCTTTAAATTTTTAAAAATCATGAGCATTAAATATATAGGATATTATTCACAATGCTAGAGTTAAGTAAAATTTTGTTTTATTAATTTATTTTTTATTGATGTAACATTAGTTTATAACATTATATCAGTTTCATGTGTACAGCATTATATTTCTACTTTTGTATACAGTACAGCATGCCCACCACCAAAAGTTTAGTTTCCATCCATCACCATACAGTTGATTCTTTTTACCCATTTCACCCTCCTCCCGTTCCCCTCTGGTAACCACTACTCTGTGCTTTGTATCTATGTGTTCAGGGTTTTTTTGTTTGATTTGTTCATTTATTTTGTTTTCTTGTTTGTTTTTTGTATTCCACATATGGGTGGACTCATAACAATATTTGTCTTTCTCCATCTGACTTGTTTCACTTAGCATAATATCCTCAAGGTCCATCCATATTGTTGCAAATGGCAAGATTTCGTCTTTTTTTATGGCTGAGTAATATTTCATCGTGTATGTATACATATGTATATATACACACACGCGTGTGTGTATATATGCATCCTTTTTTTTCCATTCGTCCATTGATAGGCACTCAGATTGTTTCCATATCTTGGCTGTTATAAATAATGCTGCACTGAACATAGGAGTGCATATATCTTTTCAAATTAAGTAAAACTTTTAAATTTTTATTTATTTACTTTTTCGGCCGCGCCGGGCGGCATGTGGAATGTGGGATCTTAGTTCCCCGACCAGGGATCGAACCCGCGTCCCCTACAGTGGAAGCGTGGTGTCTTAACCACTGGACACCAGGGAAGTCCCAGTGTAAGTAAGACTTTTAATGAAAATTTAAAACTTATTCATATACAATAAATTCCTGTTTTTATTAAACACTATACTAGGTCCCAAGGGGCATACATACTCATAAAAACTAACATTTGAGTGTTTACTATAAGCTAGGCATTGTTCTGACTTCTTTATATTTACTATTTTAATACTTAATAGCTTTATGGGGTAGGTACTGTTAGTATCTCATTTTGTTGCTGAGTTAACTGTAAAGTAGCTTACAACTAGAGAGGAGAAATGAATGACTGTAATTGTTGAGCAATGTGGGAATTCTCTCAAAACACAATTCATTGACTTCTTTTGTATGAATCTGCCATACCCAAGGTCTCAGGGCTGCTATGGCTTATTTGGGCTGGCAGAAAATCCTCTCCGCTTTTTCCCATTTTGCTGTTCCCTCCTGAGGTGGTCCTCTTTCTTTTTTTTTTTTTAAATAAATTTATTTATTTATTTTTTTGGCTGCATTGCGTCTTCATTGCTGCGCGCAGGCTTTCTCTAGTTGCAGCAAGCAAGGGCTACTCTTCGTTGTGGTGCGCAGGCTTCTCATTGCAGTGGCTTCTCTTGTTGCTGGCACAGCTCTAGGCTTACGGGCTTCAGTAGTTGTGGCTTGTGGGCTCTAGAGCGCAGGCTCAGTAGCTGTGGCGCACAAGCTTAGGTGCTCCGCGTCATGTGGGATCTTCCCGGACCAGGGCTCGAACCCGTGTCCTCTGCCTTGACAGGCGGATTCTCAACCACTGCGCCACCAGGGAAGCCCTCTGAGGTGGTCCTCTTAATCACAGAAGATCTTCCCAGAGAAGAAAGGACTCTGACTAAGGGCATAAGAGTAGTGTTGGTCCTCTGATAGAAGGATTATTTATTTTTTTGTTTATTCAACAAATATCTACCAGAAACCTATGATGCACTGGACTCAAATGATAAATAAAATATAGTTCCTACTCTGCAGGAGCTCAAAGTTGGGCTGGGAAATCAGACACAAAAGGATAAATAAACTTCATGGCCTGGTAAGTTCTAATAGAGGTATGAATAAAGTGTTCTGGGAGTCCAGAGGAAAGTGTTTCTCATTATGCCTTGGGGAAGTAGGGGAAAGCATCATAGAGGTAAGAGCTAAATTATGTGGCATATGCAACGGAGGGCCAAAGATGAGGTGTAGCTTCAAAGTAATAAAACTGATTTTTTCAGTTGAATTCTAAAATCAGCTGTTAAACAAAGCAAAGTTCTGAAATTGCTTTGTACACTGGAAGCATTATTTGAATATAGACATAGATATCTATGTATGTATACGTCTCCTACAAAAGTGACCAATGTGAAGGATAGTACCTAGAACTTCAGCTGTTACTTCTCATGCTTTCACGTTACCATTTCACGCTGTCTCTTGTGATTAATTAATTCTACAAATATTATGTATTAGGCATTATTGAGCTTGGGGGTACAGAGCTGAATAAGACTTGGGCCTCTGCCCACCAGGAACTCCACAAAGAGGCACATGTGTCTATGACATGCAATGAGTGTTATAATATTAATAATATGAGCAAAGATTTACTTCAGAGGTGTTATGAATTAATAAAATAACTTGCCATTGAGTCATGGATAAAATTAGAATCTAGTCTGACATAAATGCAATGTGTTTGTAGTTATGGAAATAGCCACTGTTTTTCTCTCCTGCCTCAGACCTTCATACACACAGGATATTTACTCTCCCTGGAATTCTGTTCCCACCCCCAACCTGGCTAAATTTTCTCTCCTTCAGGTCTCAACTCGGATGTTACTTCTTCATAGAAGCCTTCCCATACTTCTCCAGTCTAAATTAGATTCACCCAACAGTTATCCTCTCCTTACAATCTGTTTGGGTTTCTTTTACTAAGTTGTTTGATGTCTGTGGCTTTTTACCCTGTTGGCTTCCTAAGGGCAGGGCTGTGTTTGTTTATCCACCAGTAAATATCCACACAGTAGAACCTCATTTATTTATTGAATGCATGAATGAATGAGTATTCACCATGTGCTAGGTAGGCACTGTGCTAAACATTCACATACACTATCTTATTTAATCCTCAAAACACTCTTCTAAGGTAGGTATTGTTGTGTCTATTTTAGGGATGAGGAAATTAGTCCCCCCACAAAAATTATGTACTTGATCCATGATCTCATAGCTAATAAGTGGCAAAGCCAGAATTTGAACCCATTTTATAAACTGAAATTATAAACCCTCCTACCTGAAGTTAAATGGCTTTAGTATTTTTGTTCAGTTTTCTCTATGTAATTAGAAAAATAAACCGCTCTTAACCAGAACTGTGTTAACTTCCGGTTTTACGTTATCTATTACAAGTGACGTTAACAGTAGGGTTCTATAGTATTTTGAAATCATAAAAAAAAAAATTGGAAGGTAGGAATCAGAATGTTAGGTGGAGAGAGAACTATAGAGATCAGAGCCTCTTGTTTTACAGGTAAAACAAAGACTAAAACAGTGGAATAACTTGTTCAGGTTTACATTCTGGTAAATTAGAAGCTAGATCTCCTAATATCTAGTCTGGCAATAACATGTTACAATATCTCCTTTCACTTTAGGGTAGTTTCCAAGTATATGTTTTTTATATTCTTTTTTTCTTTTGGACTCTGGCCCAGAAGGCAGTATTCTCTTGCCATACCAAATAGTAAAGTGGTCACTGTAGACCAGTCTAACTAGATAAAGTTACCAGATAGGGGTAGTACATAGGCATTATACCTTCCTTTGGTACTTTTTCAGCTTTTCTGTTTCATGGTCATTTCATCATCTCATAAACTCTAAAATAAGAATCAACAGTTGAATCTCTATCTTGCAGGTGATAAAGAGGCCTAGTGAGAGTAAACGAGTGCCTAAGAAGGTCAGAGTGTGTTAAGGATGAAGCTAGAGCAAGAACTTGAGCCTCTAGACCACGTGTCAGCAAACTAGAGCAAGCACCACCTGATTCTATAAATAAAGTTTTATTAGAACATAGCCACACCCATTCATTTACATATTGTCTGTGGCTGCTTTCTTGCTATACCAGCAAAGGTTAGTAGTTGCGACAGACATTATGGACCACAAAGCATAAATTATGCTACCTGGCCGTTCACCCAAAAAAAAAAAGTTTGCCAACCCCTACTCCAGACTTCTTGTACTATGGCCTTAGTTCTTTCCACCTAGGAGAGTGCTTACTGCCTTTTCAGGCTGTCCTCTATCCACAATTTATGTTTAATAGGAAGAGATCTTGTCTCTGAGGGTCTTTTTTCCATTGAACAGTTGTTCTAAACCTGCCAACCTATAAAAGATTCATACTAGTTTTTCTGGGGAAAAGATACAAAACTTTCCTGAGTCAAAAATTGCTGCTCAGGGCTTCCCTGGTGGCGCAGTGGTTGAGAGTCCGCCTGCCGATGCAGGGGACACGGGTTCGTGCCCCGGTCCGGGAAGATCCCACATGCCGCGGAGCGGCTGGGCCCGTGAGCCATGGCCGCTGAGCCTGCGTGTCCAGAGCCTGTGCTCCGCAATGGGAGAGGCCACAACAGTGAGAAGCCCGCGTACCACAAAAAAAAAAAAAAAAAAAAAATTGCTGCTCCAAAATATGAGGCCATAAAAAAGATAGCAGTCAACTTAATGGAAACTGACATCAAGTGCACAATGAGTACAGTTTATAACATTGTTCTCTGGAGCTTCAGTCAGTCATATATTCTGTATTAGATGCTTTGGGCTCTGAGAATAGAATGTGAAGTTCTGTATCAGTGATACTCAAAGTGTGATCACTGCACCGGCAACACCCACATAGCCTAGAAACTTGTTAGTAATGCAGATTCAGAGGCTCTACTCTAGACCTACTGGATCGGTAATTCTGGGGACAGGGCCTAGTCATTGGTGTTTTCTTTGTTTGTTTGGTTTTTGTTTTTTGTTTGTTTTTTGGTGGTACGCGGACCTCTCACTGTTGTGGCCTCTCCCGTTGCGGAGCACAGGCTCCGGACGCACAGGCTCAGTGACCATGGCTCACGGGCCCAGCCGCTCCGCGGCATGTGGGATCTTCCCGGACCCGGGCATGAACCCATGTCCCCTGCATCGGCAGGTGGACTCTCAACCACTGTGCCACCAGGGAAGCCCGTCATTGGTGTTTTAACAAGACCTTCAGGTGATTCTGATGCACACTGAAGCTTGAGAACCATAATGAGACCTCAGAGTTTGCATTTCTAGCAATTTCCCAGATGATGCTGATGTTGCTGGTCTGGGAACCACACTTTGAGAACCACTGCTCTAGATACTAGAACAAGAAATTTGGACATAGGCCAAGAAAATTAAGATCCTATTGAGAATCTTGAGCATAAAATAGACATTTTTGGACAATTTTACTATAAAATTTAATTTTTAAGATTCAAAGAACAGAGAATTAAACAAAAACTACCACCTGGATACCAACCATTCAGCTTTAACAAATCGTAACATTTTGCCTTTTGCTCGTATTTTTGGGTTTTGTTTTTTTTTAAGAAATTAGAGTACAGACACAGATGAAGCTTTCTGTGTATCCTGCCAGAATCCATTCCTCTTCCTCATTCCCTACAGAGGACCATGAATTTGGTGTGCATCACATGAAAACTTGTTTTTATAATTTTACTCCTTCTGCATACGTTTGTAAAATACACTAATATATTTTCAAAACTTGCGTAACTAATCTTGTAATAATTCTCAACTTTTTCCTCCAGAAATTATGTTTCTGAATATAATACATGCTGATACAGTGTAACTTTAGGCTATTAATATTACTTGCTATGTAAATATGCCATAATTTATTAATCCATTTTCCTTTTAGCGGGTTGTTCCTAATTTTTCACTATTTCACAGAGTCCTGGAATAAACTTGCCACATGTGTACATGTACACTTGTGAAAGGAAGTTTCTCTAGGGTATATGCCCAGGAGTAGAATAGCCGAGAAGTAGGATAAAGGTAGCTTCAGCTTCATTAGATATTGTTTATTGTTCTCCTAATGGTTGTACCTATTTACTCACCCATCTGCAAGGTATGAGAGCCCCATTTCTCCACATTTTCATCAAAACTTGACATTTTTAGACATTTTAATTTTTGCCAATCATAGAGATGTGAAATGCCTTCCAGTTTTTAAATTCATAATTCCCAGAGTTCCAGGAAGCCTGAAGCTAGTTTTCAAGTTTCTTAACATTTCCAGTTTTTTTTCTGGGAATTACTTATGATACCCTTTACCCATTTTCTATTGGGTTATTTACCTTTTTACATGAATCTGTAGGTGCTCTTTATGTAATCTTTGCTAATACTTTGAGTTATTTGTGTTTCTCAGTCAATAGGCTAGTCTTTTAGCTTTATAGATAAGAAAATCCCTCCTCTTGAGTCATAAAGATTCTTTTACTTTATCTCAAGTTTAAAATTAAGTCTAGTTTATCTGAAATTTACTTTTACATGTGGTATGAGGTGGAGATCTAATTTCATATTCTTTTTAAATGTAGATAACCAGTTGTCCCAGCACTACCCTTTTGTCATTGATTTATAATGCCAATCTGTGATACATCGAAGACTTTTCTATGTGCATGGGTCTGTTTCTGGGCTCTTTGATACGTTCTATAGGTCCGTTTGTCCCTGTGTCAGACCCACATTGTCTTGATTATCACTTTATACAAATACTTAATATCTGATAAGACGTTTTATTGTGACCTTTTTCAAAACTGTTCTGAATATTCTTGATGACTCACTCTTCAAGGTAGATTATACAATTGGCTTATCAAATTTCATGAAAAATCCTGTCTTACAATTTTGATAGGCATTACATTTTATTTATAGATTACTTTGGAGCAAATTGACTGTCTTTCAGTTCATGAACATGGTATATCTCCTTTATTCAGATCTTCCACAGTGGCCTTTCAGTAGTGTTTCATAATTTTTCCTAAAAGGTATTGCTCATCTTTTATTAGATTTACTCCTGGGTATATTATCTTGCTTTTGTGAATAGTATTATTTTTCTAATTGGTTGTTTCTACCATATAGAAGCACTTTTTTTTTCCCCTTTATGAACATATTATTCTCTCATTTTCCAGTAGCTGGCAGTAAAATACATTAAGATTTCATTATTAATAATCTTTTCAGTGGTGTCTTCTTTTTTTCCACTGAAATTAAAATGATATGTTTTAGAGGTATTGATTCTGGAGTATTTCTAAATTATCTCCCTTTGTTCCATTTAGGAAGATAAAAAGAAGCGAGATCGGGACCGCGTGGACAATGAGGCAGAAAAAGACCTCCAGTGTCAGGCCCCTGTAGGATTAGACTTGCCTCCTGAGAAGCCTCTTGCAAGCTCTTTAGCCAAACAAGAAGGTTGGAATAACTCTGAATTAACTGTCCTGAATGAGGAGGCTGAAATTATTTTAAAGATGGTAGCCAGGGAAAGGGACTGGGTTTTTAGCTTTTAAGTTAAAGTTTAAAAGCTGTTAAATTAAATTTTTTTTTAAGTTTTCTTATTTATATCACTGCTTAAGAGCTTTAAATTAGCTTCAGTTTTAAACTTGATATTCTCATACTTTACCATATTTGAAAGATAAATGGAATTTCTCTGAGATATTTAATGATGGGTATGAGATAAGTCATGTATAGAAAGAAAATAAGCTAAACAATACTCTCTAGAATCTTCCTTTTTAAAACGCTCTTTTCCTTTCTTCTTTACTTTAGAAGTAGAACAGACACCCCTTCAAGAAGCTTTGAATCAACTGATGAGACAACTGCAGAGGTGAATGTTTTTTCCAACATTTTTATAACATGGAAATTGAAGTGGGAAATACAGGATCCAAACCACGTCTTTTTATTATTATTATTTGTTAAAGCCATATTTTATGGCCTGTATCCAAATGTACTTGATTTTAAAGTGGATGATAAATATTTTGCCTGGCAATAGGAGTACTCCAAGAGGCTGACTTCTAGATGTTCTCATTTGGTTTGTTTTAAATGGCAGCTTGAAGAGTGTTACTTAATACTCTTAATGGAAAATTTCTCCTTAATCTAAAGTAACTTCTGATGTTAAAGCTTTAAACCAGGATTAAACAATATAGATATTTCCATTTGCTAATACATAAACACACCTTCTATATGTTTGTGCAGTGCTTATCACTGCTGTCAATATTCAACAATTACCAAGTCTGGGAGAAGAGACAAAATGCCATAAATAAGATTTGTGACCCTCTCTTAAATGCAGAAATTTGTTCTTAAAAATTACAATATCTTGATAACACTAATGTTAAGTTCTTAGAAAAGAATAACATGATCTTCATTAAAATATTTGTTTTGATACCTCTCTTTACTCAGAATTTGAATTCTCAGCTCAAAGACATTTACATTATTGGCAGAGGATTCATGGGTATAGGGCATGCATTCTCACAGTGAGTTTTCTTCTTACCATGTTGGCCTTATATGTCAACCCAAGAACATATCATAAATAATTTTTTAAGGTAAAGCCTCTACTGCTATCTGTATTCAACACCAATTCAGCTTTGCAGTGAAAATCAGAAATTAGTGGCCTCTCTTCCTTTTTGGTGTTACAGAACAATTGAGATATTTACATCTCAAGTCTTTACACTTGAGTGAATCATTCATTACTTGTCCCAAAGGAGTGAACAGGTAAGTATTAAGCATTCCAACTCAATTAGAATGTATGACTATAAAGCATTTTGGCTACCTTTTAATTTTGTTTCTTACAACGTAAGACCGGAAGGTAGGGTAATGACGTCTCCTTAAAAGAAATCTACTTATCAGGGTCTCTCTTAGTCTAAGGATGTTCACATTGCTCAGAACATTTTGGAAATTAGAATCCAGAGCCACATTTTTTTGGAATAGCCTCAGTGATTCTTCATCCTTGAGGCTCAGCGCAAATGCTGGTAAAGAATATAGTTGACCAAGTTTAATAATAGCATTTTTGGTCAAACCAAGTGGGACTCTATATTAAAATGACTGATTCTAGGAGGTATAGATAATTTGCTCTGAAGAGGCCCTCCAGAGATGCTTCATGGTGTTATTCACAGTAGCTTTCATGGATAATATGCATTTGGGTGTATAAGTTCCAGACTGGACTTGTTTGCTTATTCTCGGTACTTTTTAATCTCACTGCTTAGGCGTCCTGCTGGGAAGAACAAAGGCAGATTCACACACACCTAAATTCAGATTCCATCTCTGTATTTTATCAGATTTATGACCTAGAACAAATCATTTGACCTCTGAGCCTCAGTATTCCCATCTCTAAGTGAGGATACCACCTCCTTGATGGCTTTTGTGAGGATTAGATATAAAATACTTCAATTCCCTACCACTGGCCCTGGCATGTGGTAAATACATCTTTTAAATTGTTGCTATTCTTATTTTTAAATAATAATAAATATATTTATTTAATAATAACCATTTTATTGATGTGATTATTTGGAGTAAGAAAGCTTTGATATGCCAGATTTCCAGAGGAAAATAACAGTCTAATGAACTAGTCTTATAGAGCAGTGGTTCTCAACCCTGTCTATCCTGGAAATATCAAAATTCAACCCTAGAAAAACCATTGCCTGGACCACCCTCCTATAAGAGATTCTCATATAGTGGGTCTAGGGTAAGCCTCCCACCCCACTGGAATTTTTTTAAAGCTCCCCTAATGATTCTCATGCACAGCCAGAGTTAAGAACCTATGATGGAAAGCACTGGGTCTCAAGTATGGGGGTATTATGAGGACCTTTTTAATGTCAGTTTTTTGAGACCCCCCCCCCCACCTACACACACAATAGAAGTTGTATCCATTGATTAAGAAAATATATATAGTCATCCCTTGGTATCCACAGGGGATCGATTCCAGGAGCCCCCATAGATACCAGAATCCAAGGATTCTGACAGCAGTCCAGTGAATACAGTCAGCCCTCCATATCCACATTGAGAAACCCACGGATACAGAGGGCCAGCTGTACTGTACTGTACTGGTGAGGAAGCAACAGCTCTGTGGCCCAAGAGTCCAAGCCTAATTAGAAACCAATATGGAGGATTGCAGGTGTGCATTCATTGTTATTATTTCTGCTTTTTCCTCTATGATTGATAAAAATACATAGTACTAATCTTCCAGAGTACAAGATATTGGTTAGTTAATCTAGATTTCTTATTTTGTTTCATCTTTCCCTGTGTTGGAGATGCTATGAATTAATTAAACTGCATATTTTAAAAGATTCTCTGTCTTAAGGGTACAGTTTATATGTAAAGCATCTTAACCTTATTAAATAGTTAGTAGTCTTTAAAATCGTTACTTCAGTTTTCAGTGAAAAACGCATTAGCCTACTACAAATTCTACATCTGAAGGGTTTCCTCTGACTCATGCTCCTTGACCAGTAGATTTGTTTGTGGTAGAAATAAAATTGCCTTTTTCCTGTCTTCACAGGAAAGACCCAAGTGCTTTCTTTTCATTTCCTGTGACTGATTTTATTGCTCCCGGCTACTCCATGATCATTAAACACCCAATGGATTTTAGTACCATGAAAGAAAAGATCAAGAACAATGATTACCAGTCCATAGAAGAACTAAAGGTAACTCTAGTTACTTACCTCGTGTTGGAGAAATAGACTGAGCTGTGCTACAAAGTAACATATCTATTCAATTGAGAGTCAAACTTTTGGATCCTATATGTACAAAAATCCTGGCAGAAATCTGCACGTCTGGTATTCAGAATCTTTCTCAAGTTTATTTTGATACCTAAAATCTGTATTTTTTTGTCTTAGAAAACATCTTTGAGCTTGGTGATTAAAAAACCAGACAAAATAAGCCATCTGCTGTCTTTTATTATTTTGTGGGTTTTGGTAAAATTTTTAATTTCATGCGTTCTGTAAAATATTTTCTCAACCTTTAAAATGAAAAGATGTTTGATTTTTAATTTCAGATCAATGCAGGTAAAATGGATATTTTTTTAATTAAAGTATAGTTGATTAACAATATTGTATTACTTTCAGGTGTACAGCAGAGTGCTTCAGTTATATATTTTTTCAGATTATTTTCCATTAAGGTTATTAACAAGATATTGAATAGTCAGTATTTTAATGGAAGTTGATTTAGAGTAGTTTCTTTTTCTATTTCTAGACATCTTCCTAATAGAGAATAAATTGGCTTGTCTAGAAATACTAAACAGAAGTTTAATTACATTTTCTTGGGGCTTCCCTGGTGGCGCAGTGGTTAAGAATCTGCCTGCCAGTTCAGGAGACACGGGTTCAAGCCCTGGTCTGGGAAGATCCCACGTACCGCAGAGCAGCTAAGCCCGTGAGCCATAACTACTGAGCCTGTGCTCTAGACCCCACGAGCTACGACTACTGAGCCCCCACGTGCCACAACTACTGAAACCTACACGCCTAGAGCCTGTGGTCCGCAACAAGCCACCGCAACGAAGAGTAGCCCCTGCTCACCACAACTAGAGGGAGCCTGCGTGCAGCAATGAAGACCCAACGCAGCCAAAAATAAAAATAAATAAATAAATAAGAAGTTTAATTACATTTTCTAGTTTGATGAAAGTCAGTTGCTCCCTGCGTTCACTTCGGCTATACTTGTTTAGCATATTTTCTTCAACTTTGAGAAGAGAGAAATTTATAAATTACAAATAAAGAACCTACAAGCTACCAAGATGATACATATGCCTAATGTTATAGTTGAAGTTTTTTCCATCTTTAAATAGCCTTGGTATATATGTTGGTTTCAGAGTTATACTTTACATTTTAGTCATCCGAAGAAAAGGAACCATGTGTTTTCTTTTTTAATTTGCTCTGTACCAAACCATTACGAACTTAACTGGTTTAGATAATATCTATTCTATCTTTGTTTTTTCTGGTTGAACATTGTAGCGTTCACCTGACCTAAGGGCTAGACCCTAATCAGTTACAGAAGGAAAATAAGACAGTAAACGTTTACTTGGTCTCTTTTTTTTTTCATCCACGTTGATCGGTTGAAATTTATAACACTACCATTTAGTTCTGTCTTTACTATCAACTTGAATGTGTAGATAATATTTCACTCTGAAAAACCTGAATTGTATTCTCTTGTATTCAAAGAAATGGAAGCTTTTCTCAACTTTTCATCTGGTGAAAATTAGTCTAGAACTGTTTATTTCAGCATATTTCGGACCTTATATATTGCTTAATGGAAAATTTTTCACAGTTTTTTTTTTCTTTTTGTGAATAGTTTTCCTTGGATCTTTTCCTTATGATGACATGAGGGAGTAGAAGTATGCCCCCTAAGTGTTTTTGAGCTATGGTCAAGATTTATCATAATTGAAGTGAACAAGTATTTTTAACTTTTTGGAGTTTTCTACATTACTACACTTTTTTCTCAGGAAAATTCAATAGCCCAATGTAGTATTTATTAGCTTATCCAGCTCATTAGGCTGTTCAAGGTTTTTTTTTATTATTACATGAAAAGTATGCAGAAAGGTCATTCAGCTTTATGAATGATGAAGTGCCATTACACAAAAGTCCAGTAAAGCCTAGCACGTGGCAGTTAAGATTCATGGAATCTACAAATTGCCTTAACAGATCAGACCTGTAATCAGAATAGTCCAGTACTCTCTTGCCAGTTAGAGACCAATGGTCATTTAGTGTAATAGTCATCTAGTGTCTCCCCTCATTTGCTTCTCCTACCCCTAAATATATATTTAATAATTCTTAATGGAATGGAAGCTTTTCAGAATATCTGTAAAAGGGTTCTTAACCTGGGGTCCTTTGGGTAGCCATGGATGAGCCTTTAGGGGGACCAGGAACCTTATAAAATGACATGAAAATTTTGTGTTCACCTTTGTATTACATGTATGTACTTGAGGAGTGGATCCATAGCTTTCATCAGATTCTTAGGGATCCAGGACCTAGCAGAATCCTAACTGATGAGAGACTTGGCCAAGAACTGAGGAGCCACATATACTTCGTTTCATCTCCTTTAAATTTAATATCAAATTTATTGTGACCCTTGAACAGTCTTCTCACATGCTTTTAAATAATATTCAGTCTACCTGTCTTCATTACGTTAAGTGTTCTAAGCTGTCATCACTAGTTATTAAATAATGGGGCTTGAATGTTTCGTTTTAAATTCAGAGGAGGAGTTTGGGGCTCAGATTATTTTTTGTTGGGTTTTTATCATTTTAACTTAGTAAGGCCTTGGCATAATCGCCCTCACATTTATGCAATGTAAAAATTACTTAACCGTGAAAATATGCAGTGGGATTGAGTTCCCCAGCACATGTGCATACTTTGAAATTTAAACCAAAAGTACAGTTTTGATAATTTGCCTACTGCAGTTACATGTTGTAACTCTTTGAGGTTGTATGGTTTATTTCAGGTTGGCATGATTTTGCAACATTCTGCAAATTATGTTTGGCTTATAACAGTATCCAAACACTTAAAAGAAAATTAGTGTAAATGTTTTGCCATTTTTGCTCAGTTAATTTGAATCTGGTAGGAAATATTGTGATAATTTAATATTGTCCCAGTTTTCAGTCAGGATCTGAAGTAAAATATTTAACTCGTAACTGGAGAATTAAGATGTTTGTTTTAAAACTAAGAATATTTTTTAATTAAATGAAGTACACAGTTAAAATTATTAAATATAAGATAGAAGTATTTTCTTCTAATTCTTTTTTTGTGCAATAAGATTGTACTGAAGAAACCCATTTTAAAATTTTATCTCGGGATCTAAAATTTATGTAGTTACTATAGAATGTTTAAGAATTTGGAAAGGAATGTAGTAGGATATTTAAATTAATTTAGCAGTATTCGTTTCGTTAGTGCGTTTTTTTTTTAAATTTTTTTTTAAGTTTAAGTTTTTTCTTGCATGTGGGCTTTCTCTAGTTGCGGCGAGCAGGGGCTACTCTTCGTTGCCGTGTGCGGGCTTCTCATTGTGGTGGCTTCTCTTGTTGAGCAGCACAGGCTCTAGGTGTGTGGGCTTCAGTAGTTGTGGTGCATGGGCTTAGTTGCTCCGCGGCATGTGGGATCTTCCCGTACCAGGGCTCGAACCCATGTCCCCTGCATTAGCGGGCGGATTCTTAACCACTGTGCCACCAGGGAAGCCCTGTTAGTGAATTTTAAAACTTAATAAATTGCTGTTAATGTTGCTTAGTAAACAGTAAAAGGATGGGAGCGGGTTTTGGTTTGTTTTTGTTTTGGGGGGTTTTTTTTGGTGGTGGTGGTTGTTTTTAATTTCTTGAAGACCTGCATGATTTCAAACAGGACAGGAGGGTACTTTGTTTCATTTTAATGTATTTCTCCCTAATATTTTCTCTGCAGGATAACTTCAAACTAATGTGTACTAATGCTATGATTTACAACAAACCAGAGACCATTTATTATAAAGCTGCAAAGAAGCTATTGCACTCAGGGATGAAAATTCTTAGCCAGGTAAAGGAAATTCTTTGTCATAAATAATAATGGTTATAAAAATCTATATCCCTTTGTTTTTTGGTTATAGTGATGCAGGTCCAATACAGTACTGGTTTTATTTTATAGGCAGATGATATTAAAAGTAGGAAATACTAAATGAAAAAAATTTTTAACATAGAAAAGAAAATTAAAGCAGGAAGATTCTCATTTGGAATTGATAGAAATAAATATTGGCAGTCACTTGTAATTATTTACTTAAGAGGCTCTTGAGTTGGTATTCACCAGATAGACTTATATTGGCTGTGAAACAAACATCAACATGAATTCCGGGACAGGATAGATTACATGAATTATGAGACCTTTTAGAAGGAAAGCTCTCTATTTCCCTTTGTAGGGATGGAATCCAATGTTCTGGTGAAGCACAGGAACTCCTTCGAGTAGAAAGAAACAAAATACACGAACGATAATTTGGAATTGTCTCAAAGCCACCTCCCCACAGGAGCAGACTTTCCTTTGAAGGATAAGAACTGTTGCACATAGTAAGGCATTTGACATGGGAGAAGCGTGTGCAGAGACGCAGACACATCATCATCATCAAGCTTCATGAGGGAGCTTAAACTGATAACTTATTCAAAACAGACATACCGTAGATAGTGGCAGAAAGTGACGGGAGTCTCGTCTCAGAGCGATGGCTGATGAATGACCTTGAAGGGCAAATTGAGGTGATCGTGTGCATCTGCCGGCAGAAGAGGAGAGCTCACAAGATAAATCACGTCTTTCGAGGTTTTACTCACAACTCTGCATAGGATGGAAAATTAACTGAGACAAACCTGGCACCTTATCACAGCGGGAAGTCAGAAGACTGAGTTCTAGTTTTAGCTCTTTTCCACTAACTTTTGGACCTTGGCCCACCCTGGGCCCATTAACCACCCTGGGCCTCAGTGTTCTTATCTGTAGAGAAGAAGGTTTAATCTGAGATCTCAAAGATAATTGCTAGCATTAATGTGCTGATTTTAGAAAGAACTAGAGTAAGGAGGAGATCAAAAAGCACAAGATGTGAGAGGGATTTTGCAAAGAGAAATGAGTGGGTATGAGGAGAAAGAAATCAGAATCAAGGGCTCGGGTTCAAATTCAAGGGAGTTAGAGAATAGTAGAAATGAGTCATGTGTAGATGCACATGGTTTTCCAATTTTTATGGTGATCATTTGTATCACAGTTTTACATTTAAAGAATTGCCTTGGTGCGCAGATGTCTTAGTGTCTGTGTGCTTGGCTCTGAAAGATTCTTGTATCCACTTAACGGAGGAAAGAAAAACATTTGGATTGATGTTCATTCTTGCACTCCTAATATTTAGACAACATCAATTCCCACCCTTTCCTAGAGACTTGGGAAACTGTAATGTAAGCCAGTTACCCATCTTTGGCAAAATATGCAGAGGAAAGGGGAATATAAAATGTTTATCCCATTCTTCGCAGAAAAACTCAGAATCCAGAACCAAGCCATATTCCAGTTTTAAAAACCTGCAAAATACTTGCTATTTTTGTATTTGAAGTAAAAGTGCACCCAACAAATGCAGTGTTTAGTCACTCCAAAATATCTACATTGAATTTTTAGGATAAAGTTTAATTCGCAAACATAACATATCCAAGTAAAATTTTCAACTTTGATCTACCACTGTTTTCTCATCTTTAAATAATGTAGTTAATATAACATGTAAACGACTCCAGTATCTCTTGTATTTTATTGGGGATGGGATGGCTGGAAGCACAGGAAAGAAAACCTTTCTCTTCCACTTTCCCTTTTCTCTCTCTGTTGTCTTCCCTTTTTTCAGATCTCTTCCTGTTGAGGAGCCCTACGCATCCTGTGTTATAGCTTCCTGTTGACTGTTCTCTCCACCCTAGATGGGAGAGACCCTTACAGTAGTGATTTTTAAATGTTTAAATTTAGACCTTCTGAATTACTCTTTTAATAGCACATCTCCCAAGAGAGCCCAGTACACCCTTCCGTGAATGGTGTCTTTTCAAAGATAACTGTTATTTGAATTCAGTGTAAAGATTGTAGAGCAGTCATTCATCATTTTTTCAGTTACACACAAGTAGTGACTATTAGGTGACTATTAGTAGATGTGTTATTTTTATAAAAAGTGGACATATGCAGAATAATTCTTTTGATCTCCCAAATACTAAATGCTGCATTATAGTATAAACAGTACTATTCATAGCATAGTGGCTTTGGATCAGACTAATCAAGGTTCAGGTCCTGGCTGTGTTATTGAGACTCTGTGTGATCTTACGCAGGCCATGTAACCTTTCTCAGCCTTTTTCCCATCACGTAAAATGGCATAACAGTAGTACTTACCTTATAAAATTATACCTGCTATGTGAGTGAGCACTCAGTAGGTGTTAGCTGTTATTAATGGCAAAGAATCAAACCCTTTAGACATTTGTAAAATTGAGAATTAATAAACAGTATGCTGATTTGGAGACAGTTTAGTTACCAAAAAAGAAAGACATTGCTTTCAAATTAAAATTAATTAAACTCAATTTTTTTCCATGACTTGTGTTGAAATTTAGAAAATTTCTCTAATTGAATTATTTTAATTTTATGCATATTATGTTTTTCTAAAAATCTGAAAACGTTATTAAATGTAGGTTCTGCTTTATAAAACTCTAGAATGGAAATTAAAAGGTTACTGAGAACTTTGTGATCTAAGCCCATTCATTTAACCAGCATTTATTGAGTGCTTACTATGTGCCAGCCTCCGTTTCAGGTGCTAGAAATAGATGAGTTAAGAAGTGGCTTAAGTGACATGCACAAGGGGAAACACAAATGGCCAGTAAATGCACACAGAAAGAATCACACACTAGTATTTTTTAAGTGTGTATTAAAATAAAACCTGTTTTTAAAAATCAAATTAGTAATTTTTTTTTAATGGTACTGATCAGTTTGCCAGGGATTCAGAGAAAATTTCAAACACTGGTGAAACTTTCAAATACTATTAATTGTTACAGTTTTTCTGGAAAGCAGTTTGGTAGTACACATCAGAAGCCTTAAAAATACTCATTCCCTTTGACCTAGTATTTTTACTCCTAGTATTTATTCTAAAGAGATAGAGATTCCTGGAGACTTTTATTTATAATAGGAGAAACTTGGAAATAAGCTAAATGTCCAGTAAGGGTCGTTAATTAAACCATGAGACGCACATGGGATGAAATATTATACAGTTGTTAAGAATATTTTACGATACAGAAGGGAGATACTTGCAGTTTATTAACTGAAAAAAAAAACTTTGCTTGTTACAAAATGTTCATTATAATTCCAATTTGCTAATATGTGTAATGCTTAGAAAAATACTAGAATGTTAAACCTGTTAACACTTTTCCTCTCTGGATAATAAATTAACAAGGTATTTATTTTCTCCTCTACCCATGTCTTTATCTACCATAAAATATATTGCTTAAATAGTTTTAAGATTATTTTAAAATTATAGTCCAGTAAAAATAGGGTACATTTCTTGAGGCTCTCAGTCTGTACTGCTAATATAGCAGAGTATGATGAAGAAAGTCCCCATCGTGAGAGGCAAGAGGCCTGGTCTTGGTCACTGGTTCTGTGACTTTAGGTGAGTCATTTAGCATTTCTGGGCTACACTGTTCTTATTTGAATGACCTCTGGTCCCTTCCAGTTCTAGTTTCTATTATTCCACAGAAGTCTTCCCTGCTGTTGCTGTGCAGCCCTGAGGAGACTGCAGTCCATATTTTATCCAGTGACAACACTCAGAAATAAAACGCAGAATAGTCACTGGGAACAAATCTGCCTCTTTAACATTTGTCCAGAAACCTCAAGTCCTTAACCACCATGAAAATTTCACAGCGTATCAATGCAGTGGAAAATGCAGCATGTTTCACAAAACAGAAACAATACTTCTTTGGTTAGAACATTATGCACTCTGAAAAAGAAACTATGCTAGCAGCCTTTTTATTCTCCTTGAGGCATGTTTTCACACAGAGAAAAATGCCAGAATCATCATTGATTATCCCAGGATACCAGAATGTAAGGGATCTTCACATGTTCACATGCTCTAGGTTTTAAATACCTGATAATTCTTAAATTTCAGAAGATAAAACCATTCTGTTAAATATAGAACTTTAACATCCTATTAAACTAAATTTTACTTTTTAAATTTAGTACTGCAAAGAATACTTAGTATTTATTCACACTTTCTCTTCTGTGAACTTTTTGATGATGCAGCAAAGTTATAGAGCATTCTCTTACGTTGGAAATCATCTGCATTGAAGGAATAGACTTTATTGTCCTGGTTCCTAAATATTCTACTCTGTTGGTATGATTACATTTAATTGTTTTTCTTCCCTAGTTAATAACAGGATAAGTGCAAACTCTTGTGGAGGAAAAATGCATTACTTTCAAAATGAATGACAAACATTCAATAAGAATATTCTTGAATATTTTTAGGAGAGAATTCAGAGCCTGAAGCAGAGCATAGACTTCATGGCAGACTTGCAAAAAAGTCGAAAGCAGAAAGATAGAACAGACACCTCGCAGAGTGGGGAGGACAGCGGCTGCTGGCCAAGAGAGAGGGAAGACTCTGGAGACACTGAGGCACAAGGCTTCAAGAGTCCCAATAAGGAAAATAAAAAGTAAAGAATCTCTGGAATATTAAGGTTAAGCTGTCTTTTTCACACCAGTATCGGGAGAAAATACTGATTGGGGGCCTGCCTTGGGTCCATGGTTGGTTGGGTTTTGTCCTGAAAGTCCATTTTGATGATTTGATACCCTTCTTCTCATGCAAAGCATTATATGGAATTGTCCAAACACAGTTCAGAAAATAGTTCTGAATGTCTATTCTGTATGAAAGTAGTTTTAAAACCAGTAAATTACCTTTAGGGACTCATAATTGTCTGTGAGTTTATTTTAGTAGAACTATTTGTTTAAGAAAAAAGTGTATTCATTTCATTCCACAAAGGAGTTGAGACCGTACTTAAGCCTAAGCACAGTTAAAGCTACCTTCTAAACAGATGGGCTATCACTGAGATGTGTGCATGTTTTCCACTCAGTGTCAGCTGGTAGGAGCAGTAATGAGCCACTGGTCCTACTGGGCAGCAGCTGGCATGGCTGGACGCAGTCGTGTATATCCTGCTCACACCACTGCCTACTCTGATGCCCAGCACCTCGCTGTCAACTCTGGGAGAAGGGTTTAGTTAGCAGTGTGCGATTTCTGCTGTCATAATGCGAAGAAAGTAAACTTGTGACAAGTTTTTGTTATATTTCTAAGATTTATACATTTTAAATGTACATTTAATTTTAAATATTGAACTTAATAAATACAAATTGTGTGCCCCTCCCCTTTTAAAACATATTTGAGGTGGAGTTTCATTTTTGTGAATCTTCGAAGAAAAACGTTTAGAGCAAGTAACACTGGACACAAAAAGGGAGGGAACTAGCCAACTACTTGGTTTGCCTTACTGTTGGTGTGTTATTAGGGCCCCTTACCAAGTCATTAAGGAACAAAGTTTTAATTGGTGTCAGTAGCGCAAATTTCTCCACTTCAGTTGTATTCATATTTGGAATTACATTTTAATGTTTTCATCTTACCTTTTTCTTTTTTTACTTAGTACTAATGTGTGTTTTCAGGAAAGACAAAGATGTACTTGAAGATAAATTTAAAAGCAATAATGTAGAAAGAGAGCAGGAGCAGATTGACCGCATTGTTAAGGAATCTGGAGGAAAGCTGACCAGGCGGCTTGTTAATAGTCAGGTGATCAAGCTTTTCCTTTCGTTTCATTACCTACTGATTCGGGTTGTCTGAAACTTACAGTTTTTAAGTTGCTTGTGTCCTTTTAATCCATATCTGCCATAGAGTTCTTAAGGAGAACACTCACAAAAAGAAAAAGTAATAATATACTTGGTTTGTAAAGTATATAGTATTATCCTCTGTTACTGGATAAAGGGATTTGGGTTTGTTTGTTTTTTTAAGTGATGTTAATGTGTTCTAAAGTTGGAAAATGAAGCACAGACTTAAAGCTTACAAAGAAAACATTTATGTACTGGTCTTTTCAAGTCATATTGTATAGCACGTTGGTTCTAAAACCAAATGAATTAATACATGACTTTGGGCAAGTCACTCCCCTTCCCTGGCCTTCAGTATCCTTTTTTAATAGAGTGAACAGAACTCGGTGACCTTAAGGACCCACACAGCTCTTCAAAATTCTGAGATTTCTCTAACCTTCATTTCTTTAACCCATCAACACCTGTGTGCATGGAGACAGGTGTGAAAGTTGATATCTGAGTATAGTGATGATCGCTACCTGTAATATTAGCTTGACTAAACTAAGGTAAGGTTTTCTGATGAGCAGCATATGTACATATGGTATATAAAACTGTTCATGCCATTTGAATACTTTGGGTCATTGCAGTGTGAATTTGAAAGGAGGAAACCAGATGGAACAACAACCTTGGGACTTCTCCATCCTGTGGATCCTGTTGTAGGAGGTAAGTTCACAGAATTAGACTGTGCATGAACTTTGAACTTGATGCTAATTTGGAAAAGAGCAGTAACCCGGGTTAACATTTTAAAGCAACAAGTCTGAATATTGATAAACCTAACTGTATCATCATCCATAAAGAACTTGGCTAGGCATCGTGTACTTCATGCTAACAGCTAGCCTAACTTTATTTCATCCCAAATAAGTACTACAGATCAAGTTTTCTTTAAAATATAAAGTGCCTGGAATATCATACCCACCATTAACAAAGCCAAAATATTAGGCAGTCATTTCTAGCCCTGGTTTTAAGAGACTCTGGTATAAAGGCTCAGTTATTTCTTGAAGTATCTCAAAACCCTCAGACTATGGCATAATAAATTTAACTTGACTTTTTAATTTCAGGGAATAAAATGAATATATATGCCATGTAGTACCTTAATGGGAATGGAATAATATATAGTTAATGACATATCTTTCACTGTGGTTGATAGAAAGTTTACAAAGGTTGGGGATCACTATTTTAGAAACTCAAGTCATACTTAACATTTTCTCAAATGATATTTTAATGGAAGTAGTATAGGGAATATTTTAAACCTTGATGTAAGAATGGGAAATTTATGTCATTCATCTGAGGGGGGAGAATCATGTGATAAGCATGAGAATATTTTATAAATATCTGTTTTCATACTACCATTAGGAGAGAGTTAATTGGAGATACAAAAATGAATAATGACAAAATTCCTGCACTTCAGGAAATAGTCTCCATTATTTATTGTTTGCCATGAGCAAGACACTGTCTTAGGAGCTTGAGGTGGAGCTAGGTGTAAAAAGGGAGCAAAACAGGAAGAGACAAGTCCCCCTTAACGTTCTGTGGAGTGGGGAAAGGAGGACACAAACAAAAAGAACCATGTAAAGAGATGGCAACTTGTCCACCATGAATCAGTGCATCAGAGGAACAGAGCGGCAGAGTAGTAACAGGATAGATCTATCTCGTGTCTGGGGGTCAGAGAGGCTTCCTTAAGAGATGTTTAGGTTGATCCCAAAATGGTGGGTAAGGGATTGGGGAATAACAGGTAAAAAAAAAACACCTTGAAGCAGAGAAGAGCTTGGTGCATTTGACGCAAGCCTGTCAATGTTCTCTTTGAGCATTGCATTCCACTCTTGAAATGCTGAAGGAGAACATTAATAGCCTCCTTACTTAGAAGAAAAGGAACTGGTGCTACGTTTTCAAAACAAAACTCATTTTTTACTTTTATATGGACTTTCCGTACGAACTTTTTAGGGTCTTGTGTCAAAGAAGATGCCACAGGGGAGAAAAATAAAAAAGAAAATGCCACAGGATTGAGAGCATTGCTCTCTGTAGTATAGCCGTGATGAAAATTTGGTGATGCAGCTAAGTTGATTTAGGTCACACCTTAAGATCTGCCCCTTTCTTTGTACTTGGGGTCTGGTCTCTGCTCTTGGTCTGGTTTTCTGGATTTCCTGCTTCTGTAGGCATTATCAAATGTGGCCAGTGCTGACCTGACTCCTCACACACACAGCAGCTCCCCCAGGAGGCCAGTTTACTGGTTTAAGGCAGAAGATGTCCCTGGCTCAGCTCCATCCTCCTGGTTGGAGGCACTAGTACCAATTAGGACATCAAATTCCAGAAGATCTGATTTAGGTGTTTGAAGTTTCTCACAAGTGCGTTTATTTTATCACACTGATCACATGTGGCAGTAGACTCTATTCCAGGGTGGTCATGCTACAAAAATCATCTTGTCTCTTCTTCAAGAGAAAGTGTCCTTTCTGTTGGAATTTGTTAGAGACCACGTTTTCTCCTGATACCATCCTTCTCAGTTCTTATGCTTGTATCACAGATTTCTAGCATCATTACAGGGGTTCGTTCCTGGTTTACAGACCTCACATCTTTAAAGACCATTCTTCCCTGCAGTGCAAGTCTGCCTCAGATTAATTCAGATTCACTTATCCTGAATATATTATGAGTTCTTGTCTTTAATCATGTATTTTCCCTTAGTCTTTTACTTGACCTTTTCTACTGGTTTACTTGCATCATCTTAACATTAAAAGATCCGACCTTCAGGACTTCCCTGGCTGTCCAGTGGTTAAGACTCCACACTCCCAATGCAGGGGCACAGGTTTGATCCCTGGTGGGGGAACTAAGATCCCACATGCTGCGGGATGCGGCCAAAAGAAAAATTTTAAAGAAGTCCATGTTTAAAAAACTTTAAACATGTTTTTTAAAGTGAAGTGCAACATGATTATAAAGAATTCCAGGATGCAGTAGAGTATAATGAAAAGGACCAGATTTTGGTCCGCGTACGTTCCTGCCTTTCTAAGCTCAGATTTTCTTATGTTAAAAATGGGTAGAGCAAGGGCTGCCCAGAGTCACGTGGATGGCATGAAGCAGTGTGCGCACAGACGCTGAGAGCACCATCTGGATCACTGCCGCATGAGCTGCCTCCACCGTGCTCACTCTTATGTTTTAGAACCAGGCTACTGCCCTGTGAGACTGGGAATGACGACTGGAAGACTTCAGTCTGGAGTGAATACTTTGCAGGGGTTCAAAGAAGATAAAAGGAACAAGGTAACTCCAGGTAAGGCTCCCACATGGTAGTCAAGTTTTTTCTCTTCTCTCTTTCTCAAGGAGCTGAGGAAAAGAAGCACTCTCTTTATGGTATTTTTGCAACATTAATTAGCTATTTTATTAAGAAACTGAAAAATCAGTATTTTTTTTTCTAAATTTATTTATTTTTGGCTGCGTTGGGTCTTTGTTGCTGTGCGTGGGCTTTCTCTAGTTGTAGCGAGCGGGGGCTACTCTTCGTTGTGGTGCGCGGGCTTCTCATTGCGGTGGCTTCTCTTGTTGCGGAGCACGGGCTCTAGGCGTGCGGGCTTCAGTAGTTGTGGCATGTGGGCTCAGTAGTTGTGGCTTGCGGGCTCTAGAGCACAGGCTCAGTAGTTCTGGCGCACGGGCTTAGTTGCTCCACAGCATGTGAGATCTTCCCGGACCAGGGCTCAAACCCGTGTCCCCTGCATTGGCAGGTGGATTCTTAACCACTGTGCCACCAGGGAAGCCCCTGAAAAAATCAGTATTAGTATTCAAAATGAGTTTTGTTATTTCTTTTTTTTCCTCTCTGCTTTGTGGGCAAAGATTCACCTGAGTTGTGACTTCACAAATACATGTTTGGAGAAAATGTTTACCCTAAATTTGTATGCCAGTCAATGAAGTAGCAAAGTTAGAAGGGAATAATCTTTAATAAACAAAAAAATAGATTGACATACAAGTTAAAGAATGGTATTGTGGTTTTGTGTGTGTGTGTGTGTGTGTGTGTGTGTGTTTTTATCAACAGTGTTATACTTGAATTATGGACCCTACAGTTCTTATGCACCACATTATGACTCCACATTTGCAAACATCAGCAAGGACGATTCTGATTTAATCTATTCAACCTATGGGGAAGACTCTGACCTCCCGAGTGATTTCAGGTGAGTCACCAGTTCGTCAGTATTCTGAGTGCTACGTTGTCCTAAAATACTGATATACATAAGTGATCTATTGATAGACTTACAGAGTTATTCAAATGGTAGAAAATGTGTTCAGTAATTTTTTTAATTGACAGTAATTAAATAGACCCTTAGTTATCATCGTTCTTTAATAGAGACCATATATTTTAAAGAAAGAGTGTATCTCCCTAATATTTTCTGATGTTGGCATCTGTAGTATTTTAATTCTTACAAAAATATCTTTTTAAAGATGCTTACTAAAATTCAGGAGCTTGTTGCTTCAAAATGTTGACGTGCCACCTGCTTTACTGTAACAGTTTTGTGTGTCAGTGAGTTTTTCCAAATTTGATCAGTTTGGGAAGCCACAACCCATTTTCCCCAAGATCAGAGGTAGGACATGATTCGATTCCTAACGCAACCCACATCCAAGCCTGTTTGACCCGTCACGTACCAGTAGACCATTGCAGTTACACTCAACTATCCCTTATTGTTTCTGTGGGAAGATAACTTTGTGTTCTTATTTAGGATGTTGGGTACTTTGCATCCCATCAACATAATGAAATGTCCTGATTTACTGGGATTCTGGCTTGGGGTGGGACACTGAACTTGGGTTATTCCTCCTTGGCCCTGGCACTTTGTTAACTTCGTCATATGTAAGAATTTAACCCAATAGATTAACCAGTCTCCTGGTGTTCTGACAAAGGGGGGATTGTTCACTTTTATATATGTATGGTGGTAGTGGCGGCAGTGTTTTTATAAGGCAGGGGTCCTTAGTCAGTGACTGTGGTTTAAGATCAAGCCATTTGTATATCCTTTAGACCTCTTCTCACCAGCTTGAATAAATTCTTTCTGGATTATTCATCCATGCATTCCACATACAGGCATTGCAGGTGCCTCATTTTCCAGGCATTCGTCTAGATACTGGGGATTCCCCTGGGAAACAATGCTGACAAAGACCCATGCCCTCCTGTCAGGTGGTAACAGGTGTTTTGAAGAAAAGTAAAGAAGTAAAGGAAGATAGTGCTAGGATTGGGGGAGGGGTGCTGTTTTAAATAGGGTAGTCAAGGAAGGCTTTGCTAAGTGAACATTGAGCAAAACTGAAGGAAGTAAAGAAGCAAGCGTTGCTGCCACCTGAAAGAAGAACATTCCAGCCAGTGGAATAGCTGTGCGAAAGCCCTGAGGTGGGAACCTGCCTGACACATTTAGAGACCAAGAAGAGCAGTAAGGGACAGGAAGAGTAGGGGAAATAACTGGTGGGAGTAGATCTTTGTAAGCACTTGGCATTTTATTCTAAGTGAGATGGGAAAATATTGGTGGCTTTTGAGCAGAGTAGTGACCAAGTCTGGCTTATAATTTTAAAAGGAGCACTATGGCTGCTCTGTGGAAAAGATTGCAGGGGGGCAAGGGAAGAAACAGAGGAACAGCTGTCATAATCCAGATGAGAACTGGACCGTGGGAGTGGTGGCTGAGGTGCTGAGAAGGGATCAGTAGTCAGCCCGTAGGATTTCTTGACTCACTGAAGTGGGGTGTGAGAGAGCAAAGTCAAGGAGGACTCCAGGGTTTTAGACCAAGCCTAAAAGGATGACATTGCTCTTTACTGAGAAGGGGAAGATTTTAGAAGGACTACTTCGGGAGGAAGATCCAGCAACTCAATTTTGGACATTTTGAGCCTATTAGACCTCCAAATGGAGCTGTCCAAAGAGTGTGGTCCAAACTGGAGGTGTGACTTTTAGAGTCTTTTAGTATATGTGAGAGTCCTGAGGTGAATACGATCACCTTAGGGAAGAAGTGAAGGGGAGAAGCAAAGAATTCCACAGGCTGAGCCCTGATCCCCTCCATCACTGAGGTCTTGTTTTTCTTTGAAGTTTTCCCCAGGAGCATTTCCTTTTCATGGTGTTCTTGGTATTGTTTAATTCTCTTGTGATGATAACTTGATCACTGGTAAATATGTAAATACAGTGTTGTGTCCAGATGGAAAGTTTCACATCATGGGGTATAAATTAAGGGCATCTAATGAAACAGTTGCCTATGATAGGACGGTTACGCCAGTGGAGATGATTTGTATGAAAGTGACTTTCCCAACACTCTCTCTTTCAGCATCCATGAGTTTTTGGCCACATGCCAGGATTATCCATATGTCATGGCGGATAGTTTACTGGATGTTTTAACAAAAGGAGGACATTCTAGAACCCTGCAGGAGTTGGAGACGGTAAGAATGCTGCTAAAGAAACAGTGAGTTATCATTGGCCCTCAGGTGTTAGTCATCAGTGTTATGAAACCATGGGATTTACCAGTGTGACAGCTGAACTCCATTCCGCTGAAAAGACAGCCCAGCCCGGGTGGAGACCATGGGTGGAGGACAATGAACGGAAACGCGTAACTTGGCTACCAGGGTCTGTGAGGGCCAGAGGGTTGTCTTTATCTCCTCATCTTGGACACGTAGGAATCAAAAACGGGGTTATAACTCAGAAGTCAGCTCGTGTTCTGTGCCCCAACAAAAAAGGAAGTCTTGCTCACTGGCTTGACATTGAGTTGACTAAAATGATAGGGAATGTCCTTTTCCTTATTACATAGTAATGATACAGTGGTGGAGCCTCAAGTAAAAAAGTAACAAGCTTCCTCATTGCTGTATTGTATTAACACTTGTAAACTAGCTCCAGTTCAGTTGGACATAGTTCATAATCTGGGATAATTCAGAGACTTGGCTCAAAGATTAAAACCAGAAAGTGTTCCTTCAGTGTAGAGGAGAGTTGGTCTCCAGAATGTCCTTGTCACCATAGTTAGAGGAACCCTGTATCTCCTGGGGGTCATAACTCTTCCTGGTGGCTGTGACTGTAGTTGCCTTGTCCTCTGCCCTCGCTGTACCTGTGGCTGCTGGTCCTTGGGTGACCTGTCAGCAAAGCCGAGTCAGCGCCTGAAGTTCAGTGAGAACTGCTGTACAGTCTTATATCTTAGCACATAAACTGCATTCTTCACATGACCTAAAACACATTCAGCTTTACATCAATTCAGAAATATTTTTACTATACCCTTCCCAGCAATTAACCTGAATTAATTAAAAGTCTTGAACTAAAATTGCATGTCTTTCATTTTGTTGATATGGCAATATATTTCAAATTTAAAGTTCCTCTGCCCTTTGATCCAGCAGTTCCTCTTAGAATTTATACTAGCAAATTAAGATAGAAGTTATATATAAGCAATACAGTGTTTATAATTTTTTAAAACTGGGAATCAGTTAAATCACAGTATAACCTTTCAAGAAAAGATAACAGATCATGATTGATTCTTTTGCATGATACATGTATTGTTCATATATGCAGTATCTCTGAAGACTAGGATTATGGGAAGTTTTCATGTTCTCTGTAGCATTTGAATATTTTACATTCTCTGCTGTCTGCAAGTGTTGCCTCTTTGTATGCAGAATACACCCTGGAGTACTCCTGTCTTCTCTTTGTCAGAGATTTCAACCACCTATTGCTGAAAATAAGGCTCCATTTATTTAGGTCCTTGTATGCTATTTACCAAGTATCTTCTTAAACATGTACGTTGCTTCTTGATTGGTCATAGAACTATCAGTCTTAAAGTCACCAGTAATATGTACTCTGGACTCACAAAATACTCTCAAAATGCTAGTAATTATATCTAATTCATTTTTGGTTTAAAAAATTATATTTTGATAATACATATTCCTTTTATCTTGCCGTGAAACTCTTGACGTTTTTCTATTTTCTTTGATATTTGCCTTTTTATATGTCTTTTAATAAAGTGTTTTTCTTTCTCCTTATAGTCATCTCCTGAAGATGAAGGCCAAACTAGGATGCTTGACACAGCAAAAGAAATGGAGGTGATTATATTTTTTTACTCTTCATAAGAAATATTTAAATGGCGAATAAGCTAAAAAAGCCTAAATGATAAAGCTTTTATTTTAAAAGAAAAATATTTATCGAGTGTCTCCTGAGATCGAAGACCTTTTTTTGCCTGTGGGGAATGTAGTAGCAGCGAGTGCAGTAGATAAGCACGCACGTAAACAAGGGAGCCAAAGCCAGTTACCGTACAGAGTAAATGTACATGTTGTGGGAACGCAGGTTGGGGAAACCAGCTGCTTTGGACAGCTGAGGAGATCCTTGCAGAGGGACTTCCGGATGAACTGGGTCTAGAAGGATGAACAGGGTTCCTGCAGCACAGGGCCAGGTGTGTGAAGTGGGTAGAACTTCATGTGTAATGACCTGAATAGATCTGAGCAGGCAAGGCACATGTGCAGAGCACCCAGAAAGTGAGTGACCACAGGGTACCTGGAGAGAGGAGGAAAGGTATTGAGGACCAGATGATGACGAGTCATATATGCAGTGCTTAAGAAGTTGAGATTTTAGAAGTTAGACTGCTGTGATCAAATGTGGAGGCGAGAGAGGGGCTGGAGGGAGGGGACCAGTGAAAAGCTATGGGACTTAAACTGCTAGTTAACTTTTTGCTTAGATAACAATACAATGGAAGAGAATGAAGGTGTACAATAAAGAGAAATACAGTAGAACTAAAATTGACAGGACCTGCACGAGGTAGATATTAGTATTGTTAGCTCATATTCGACATACAGGAAAAGGAGCACACCTTTGGCAGGGAAAGAAATTTCACTTGGTTTCAGGGCTGGTGAGTGTGATTTGAGACATCAATGGAGGTGTGGATCTGGAAGTCATTGGTGTCAAGGTAGAATTATTGTAGGTATTAGGTGACTGAGATTGTCCAGGCAGAACACGTAGGCTGGGAAAAGGCTAAAGAACAGAACCTTGGAGAGACCAGTAGTTAAGGTGGGAAAACCACGGAAGACTAATGCAGGAAAGAATCCAGCAGTGTCAGATGCTGCACAGAAGCCCAGTAAGAGGAGACCAGCAGGTGTCATTTGTAACCTTTATCAGAGTAATTTCAGTAAAACGGTGGGGACAAGATAAAGGTACCGTGAGTTAAATGACTGGAGGAAAACTGGGACATTGAAGATCAGAGAGATGTAAGCTCTTTGAAGGGAAAGAAAACTTGAAGATGTGAGATCCAGTAAAGACAGATGCAAATGTAGATGGTACTGACAAAATCCTGTCATTTTCCAAGAAAGGTCATGTACTTGGTGAGCAGGCAAGAACGAAAGAAAACTTCAGAATGGGAAAGAAAGCTGGGTAAGAAGTTCATTGATTAGAGAAGTAAGGGCCCAGCCGAAATGGCAAACCATAAGTATCAATATGTACCGATACGGTTTTCTCCGCCACACACTTTTAGCCCGTATGTCGGTAGAGAAATAGGATGTTCAGACTGTCCGAGCTGAGTGCAATACCAAAGTATAAAAGGAACCATTAACTTTTGTTTACTCATTGTCAGGATTGATCTGTTCCTAAAAAGCAGTGTTGGGGTTATGGAAAACTCCGAGTCTTGTGATTCCAAAAATAAAACTCCACCCTTTTTAGGATTTTGTTTCTCCCGTGCAATACTACAGCCTGGCTTTGGGGCCTGGAGGAGACCCAGGAAGTATCTTATTATGTTCAAGATCTACCACAGGGGAGTGCAAGTGTATAGACTGAAACACTGCCTGTGAACCTCAGAAACTGCAGCCGTGTCACAGTCACCAAAAGCGCTTCACAGTGTCGGCAGTAGCGAGGCTTATCTTTAGAGTGGTGATGAAACAAGTGATGCAGATTGTGTAAGACACACCATTCCATTACCAAGAAGTGTGATTTATGGACACTTTTGCCAGGATTTCGGAATGGCATTTTAAAGGTTTTTATAGGCATCAGAATTATAACTCTATAGCTTGGCTTACAAACACAAGCCATCTTCTTAATTTCTCATTCTAGCACTGTCAGGGCTTAGCAAGCTCAATTAATCTTTTTTTTTTTTTAAAGCAGATTACAGAAATCGAACCAACAGGGCATTTAGACTCCAATAGTCAAGACAGGCTTACAGCACTGAAAGCAGTAGCAAACTTTGGAGCTCCAGTTGAAGTTTTTGACTCGGAAGGTAAGTGTCTCCAGAGGGTTTGAAGGAGATACTTCATGACACAGGCAGTCAAGATTTAATGTCACAGTAGCACAGATTAACATAGCCATTCACTACAGGAACATCTTGACTGGCCATGCTTCAGTGGAATAGTAAAGCACGTCTGTGGTGTTGATTTCATTTGAGGGGGATTACTCCTTTGAGGAGAGAGGACTAACCAATAAATAGCAAAACCCCAGAGCATAGTACTCAATTTATTGCACAAGATCAAATACAAGTATGTCCATGTTGTCCTTAGTAAGTTATTTTTCTTACCACACAGAAGCTGAAGTGTTCCAGAGGAAACTTGATGAGACCACCAAACTGCTCAGAGAGCTCCAGGAAGCCCAGAATGAGCGTTTGAGCACCAGACCCCCTCCCAACATGATCTGTCTCTTGGGTCCCTCATACAGAGAAATGCATCTTGGTATGTTGTACCTCTGGTAGGAGAATAAGGGTGCTTAAAGGGAAAATTTCTGAGTAGTGATACCACAATAAAGTAACACTGAAGTGAATACCATGGACAGTTTATTTTTTGCCACTTACATATTTATTGGGCTTTTGTTTTTTTTCTTTTTTAAGTTATCTAAAGGAACCACATTTCAGTACCTTGAACTGTCTTTATGTTGATTTTTCTTTCCAGCTGAACAAGTGACCAATAACCTTAAAGAACTTGCACAGCAAGTAACTCCGGGTGATATTGTAAGCATGTACGGAGTCCGAAAAGCAATGGGGATTTCCATCCCCTCCCCGGTGGTTGAAAACACCTTTGTAGATTTAACAGAAGGTACGTGCCCTGTGTTTCCGGGAGAGTGGAGGGCTAATAAGTGTGAGTAAAAATAACATTGGTCTTCCCTCTCCAAGTAACATCTGAAAGGTTTTGTCTCTGCTGTTAACATATAAACTATTTAGTTTTCTTTCCATCTTGTCTAAGGAATAAAGATTTCACCACATTTGCCAAAAAAAAAAAAAAAAAAGCCACAGTGATGCACCTAGTCTTTAACCTTGAACATAGTAAAGAAGGGCTGTCAACAGTTACCCTTTTTTTACCGTCACATACCTTCTCTAATTAAAAGGAAAAAAGTACTGAATGAAGGGGGTTTTTTCTTCCAGATTTTGAAGAACCGAAAAAGAGTGATGTTACTGAGTGTGGACCTGATGGGATTTGAAGCTAACTGGTATTTGATTATATATTACGTATATATTTTTTTCATTCTTAACTTGGAAATGCTTTTTCAGAAGATATTAAATATTTGTAAATTGTGTTTTTAATTAAACTTTGGAGCAATTAATTTTAATGTTCCAGAGATTGGACTTCTATTAGGTAATAAAGCTGAACCTGGGACTGTGAGCTGTATTGTGCATATCAGCTAAGTTACCCCTTCACCTTTCCCTGGGGCTAAATCTGAGGATGAAATGATAGAGAGAATCTCAAAAAATAGAACAGCCTTTTTATGACCATCCATTAAAAGAAGTTCCCCCAAATAACTGAAATCCCTCATTTTGCCACATTTGCCATACTTCTCATTAAGGAAATTATAACCAAATGGTTCCTGACTTACCAGATTTCACCTTGATGATTTATTCAAAAAGTGGCCTTGTGAGGAATGAATGATTTTGACCTGTTGCCATACTGAGCAGAAAGTGGGTGGGAGTGGACCTGGGCAAAGTTCTTGCAGAGCAGTGATAGTGCTGCTTCCTTATGTTTCACAGGCAGGACCATGACTGAGAAACTCTTCTTTAAAATCCCCATCCAATGAGATTTTCCATTGTTATGCCATGAAAACAAATACACTTAAAATAACTTTAGAATTTACTAGTGTGCCCCCTGTATACCTGTTGGGAATGATGTCCTTATGTAGAAGGATTAGGGGCTTCCCACCACCACAGAAAAAAAACAAACAGAACATATCAGGAGTTTCATAGCACTAACTTGTCTAGTGTTCCTTTTTGGTTTGTTTTTGCCATTTGTCAGAGGGTTATTTGGAACTACAGTAGAAGGATAAGCCAAATAAGATAACAAACTAAATCATCCATGAATACATAAGGAAATCACCAAGCTTAAAGGAAAGTTTACGTTTCTATTTACTGTTTCTCACAGGTTACCTATGCTTCTGCCATACACCCTAAACTAATACTCATCTACTTTTACCTGAAATGCAAAGGTCAAGTGCCCGAGCAGTCTGATTACTTAAGTAGGAGACGATGATGCGGTCTTCTTCTATAACCAGGCACTAGACTGTAGCCTAGTTCAGTGAACAAATTAAGCTTAAGACCCTACTCAGACTGCATGGAGCCCTTCTATAAAACATCCAGGCAGGAAGCTATTTTATTATTTTCATGACTTTGAAAACTAACACTTAACAAGTAGGGTGAAGGAAAATTGAATCTCTCAAGAGAGTTAAGATGACCTAATCTTTCAAAAACATACTTGAAATCATATGCCAAGAGAATTAAAGAATCAGTTCAAATATGTACTTATCAAGTCTTTTTAGAGTTTGTCTCTCAAACATAATTCAGGCAGTAACCGACTCAAACTTTAGATCTACTTAGCTAATAAGGTAAGTTCCCGAAGACCAAGAAAACATTTAAATTCAGAACACCGTAGGAATCAGGCTCCCTGACTTCAGACTATACTACAAAGCTACAGTAATCAAGGCAGTATGGTACTGCCACAAAAACAGAAATATAGATCAGTGGAACAGCTTAGAAAGCCCAGAGATAAACCCACGCACATATGTTCACCTTACCTTTGATAAAGGAGGGAAGAACATACAGTGGAGAAAAGAGCCTCTTTAGTAAGTGGTGCTGGGAAAACTGGACAGGTACATGTAAAAGTATGAAATTAGAACACTCCCTAACAAACACCATACACAAAAATAAGCTCAAAATGGATTAAAGACCTAAATGTAAGGCCAGAAACTGATATCGAACTTAGAGGAAAACATAGGCAGAACACTCTATGACATAAACCACAGTAAGATCCTTTTTGACCCACCTCCTAGAGAAAGGGAAATAAAAACAAAAATAAACAAATGGGACCTAATGAAACTTCAAAGCTTTTGCACAGCAAAGGAAACCATAAACAAGACCAAAAGACAGCCCTCACAATGGGGGAAAATATTTGCAAATGAAGCAACTGACAAAGGATTCATCTCCAAAATTTACAAGCAGCTCATGCAGCTCAATAACAAAAAAAAACCAACCCAATCCAAAAATGGGCAGAAGACCTAAATAGACATTTCTCCAAAGAAGATATACAGATTGCCAACAAACAACACATGAAAGAATGCTCAACATCATTCATCATTAGAGAAATGCAAATCAAAATTACAATGAGATATCATCACACTGGTCAGAATGGCCATCAAAAAATGTAGAAACAGTAAATGCTGGAGAGGGTGTGGAGAAAAGGGAACACTCTTGCACTGCTGGTGGGAATGTGAATTGGTACAGCCACTACGGAGAACAGTATGGAGGGTCCTTAAAAAACTAAGAATTACCATACGACACAGCAATCCCACTACTGGGCACATACCCTGAGAAAACCATAATTCAAAAAGAGTCATGTACCACAATGTTCACTGCAGCTCTATTTACAATAGCCAGGACATGGAAGCAACCTAAGTGTCCATCATCAGATGAATGGATAAAGAAGATGTGGCACCTCTATACAATGGAATATTACTCAGCCATAAAAAAACGAAATTGAGTTATTTGTAGTGAGGTGGATGGACCTAGAGTCTCATACAGAGTGAAGTAAGTCAGAAAGAGAAAAACAAATACCATATGCTAACACATATATATGGAATCGAAGGAAAAAAGGTCATGAAGACCCTAGGTGTAAGACGGGAATAAAGACACAGACCTACTAGAGAATGGACTTGAGGATATGGGGAGGGGGAAGGGTAAACTGGGACAAAGTGAGAGAGTGGCATGGACATAAATACACTACCAAAGGTAAAATAGATAGCTAGTGGGAAGCAGCCGCATAGCACAGGGAGATCAGCTCGGTGCTTTGTGACCACCTGGATAGGGAGGGTGGGAGGGAGGGAGACCCAAGAGGGAAGAGATATGGGAACATATGTATAACTGATTCACTTTTTGTTATAAAGCAGAAACTAACACACCATTGTAAAGCAATTATACTCCAATAAAGATGTTAAAAAAAAAAAAAACTGACAAAAAAAAAACCTTGGGACATCAGGTTTTCCAAATTGCTAATTTAATCTCTGAAAAGCTAAACAAAGGAGAAACACTGGTGCTTTATAAAAATGAAATCATAACATTTTGAAACAAATGTTACAGGTCTATAAATATTCAGTATATAGAATAACCCCTAGTCATTTGCATGTACTTTCTCAAAGCATATTTCTGTACATATACACAATGTATACAGTGGTTAATGAGCTTGTCTGTTAGGAAATGTTCTTAATAAGTAAACCAGAAAACTTCAGGTGTGATTTTCACTAGCATCAGTGAGGCCACCTCAGTAGAAATCTGAAGCAGGTCCCTGACCCATAGAGAACGTCAGTGTTAGGAAAGATACTTGTCATAAAGCAAAATGACACCTGTGAAGAAATGACTTGGTAATTGGAAAACAAATTTTTGAAAAATAACTAAGTGATTTTTATGGTCAGTTACACACTATGATCTGATCATCAAAAACTCAAAACTTAGGGACTTCTCTGGTGGCGCAGTGGTTGAGAGTCCGCCTGCCGATGCAGGGGACGCGGGTTCGTGCCCCAGTCCGGGAGGATCCCACATGCCGCAGAGCGGCTGGGCCCGTGAGCCATGGCCGCTGAGCCTGCGCGTCCGGAGCCTGTGCTCCGCAACGGGAGAGGCCACAACAGTGAGAGGCCCGCGTACCGCAAAAACAAAACAAAACAAAAAAAACCCTCAAAACAATATTCTTATCTGAGCACAGTGAAAGAAAAATACATATATGGTAACCAATTATTTTTTTAAAACTCCCAACTGGGATTTCTTTGCCAGAGGAAGAAGGTAATTTGCATATTGCAAGAGCAGAAGTATGCCCACCTCAGAGAGGCCCAGCACACTGATGTGTGTCTACACCATATCCGTGACAGAACCTTCCTGACTTCCCAGGAGAGCCCTATTGAGCAGCCCTGGTCACTCCTGATTTTAAGGGTATAGATTTCAGCATAGTACTTAGATGAAGAATTGGTGTGTAAAAAAGGCAATTTAAGTACGGCTTATTTCCCTTACCAGCGTTTTCACAATGAAATTCCTTTAGGCCAGCAAGTTCTTGTGATTTATTCCTACCTATTCCAGTTTCATGCAGAGCATCAGAGCTGCCACTAGCCCACCCAGCTCCCAACAAGACACAGCACCAGCAGGCAACAGCTTGGGCTTCAGTCCCCTCCCTGCCCGTGGCTGGGGTGCCAGCTCACCCCACAGCCCTCCGTCCCAGGCAGACCTGGCTGCTCAGTCACCTGTCTGCAACGTTGTGTAATCTTTTGAAGCCTCACGTATGCAAGGTTTTCTGTATAATTTCAGGGGAGTTCATGGATGACTTCTGGCTAAGAATTCCTGCTGGATAGTGAAATCCAGCTGTATTTATCAGAAACCCCAGGGATACTGTGGTTATGAGGCAATGACGTCAGTTCAGAAAACGGAAAGGGCAGTTTGGTTATTATTATTTCTCACCTTGAAACAACATAGGTAGACTTCTTTCCATTCTTTTAGAGCTAAAGTGCTGTAAGACACCACCTCACAGACCTGGCGTCTTCCCTTGCCTTGATTCATTCAGTTGAGAACAAGGCCATCTGAGCACCTGTGAGAGGGCTGGCCTCCCAGATACAGGAACCTCTACACGTGCTAATGCTGAGTAGATGCTCTTAGTTTTGAAGCTCTTCAGAGCTAGCTATGAGGACTGAAGGAAAGGAAAGAACTACAGGCTGTCCAGCTTCTCTCCACACAGACTCCATTCCTTTCCAGTACAAAGCTAAGACAGAGTTGAAGGTTGCAGCGGGTGCTCAAGAATGCATGAGGAGTCAAGGAAGGGCTAAGAGCTTATACCTTATTTTCTAGGCTTTTCTCATATTAAAGCCAGAATTCTGGCTTCAAAGTTGTTTGATTCAAAGCCAAGGCTGTGACACTCCTTGCCTTCCTGCTATGAGCCGCATTCCTCTGAGCTCCATCCCACAGCTGAGCTGATCTCATATGCTCACCCTGGACAGTGGTCCCACTTACGTGTCAGTGGTTACAAAGGCAGAGACTACGCTGCAGAGAAGATAATTTGTCTAGCATCTCAGAAGTCATTTAAAGGATAAGAAATACCTCCATTAACAATGTATCCATTTAAAACAGACACATACCAAAGATGACAAGAAGTAAGAAGTGTCCGCTGGGGGGTTTTCTCCCAATTGCTTGAAACCATTTATAGATTTAAAACAAGCACCCTTTCAACTCTTTACCAGAATGCCTGTATGAGAAACGTGGACTCTTCTAGCTGTTCTGCTGGGGAGAAAGGAGTCTCCACCCATCCTGGACAAGAAAAGAAAGACGAGTCTCGCCTGTGCAGCTCACAGGCCAAGGGGGAGTAGGGGTGGGCAGGGGTCTCCAGGTCATGCTCTGAGGTCTCATCCACAGCACCTGGGGGGATGAGGGTCTAAAACTCACAAATGAGCTGTTCCCTGCTGTGCTGGAGGCCGAGTTGCAGACTCCCGACAGCACAGAGGTTCTGGCTGCCTGTGTGTAAGGCTTGGTGGTCGCCTCAAGCTGAGAAATCCTCTAGTGCCAGTTCAAGGAAGCCATGCACAACCACCTGCTAGGGGTGGTAATGGCCAAACCCTTGGACTGCCTTTGTGACCGACGTGGGGCTGAGCCTTCCCCCTGGCTTGCTTCAGGGAAGGAAATGGGCTTCCAGCACGTTCTGCACCTACCTAAAGCCCTCAGTTCAGCCCCAACCCTTGAAACTTGGCAGTATCCGTACAGACAAAGTAAGTCCGCAGTTCGCCTTTGCCTTTGACATTAATCAGTCCGCGGCATTCACAAGAGTAACCGAGTCCCTGGAGGATGGCACACGTCTCTTCAGTAACCTGAAAAGGAAAAGAAACCTCTGTCTTCAGAAGCAGAAAGAAAATCTGCTGTGGGAGGGATGAAGAGAAATCGGCCGACGGGGTCTGGTTTCCCTCGAGAATTCTGTGGCTAGAATCCCACAGCTGACTGATGCCCAGGCTCCCTCACCTCCGGGAAGTTCTTTCCCCCTTGGGCACAGGTTTCCCCAGGTGAGCTTTTACCTGGATTTTCCCAAGTTCTCCAGTGCTCTCCATTCGACTGGCAACATTGACCGTGTTTCCCCAGATGTCGTACTGAGGTTTTCGTGCCCCAATCACTCCAGCAATCACGGGCCCATGGTTTATGCCTAAAGAACATGTTTGCAGTTAGCAGATCATAGAGGCAAAGCCTCAGGCTTATAAGGCCACAGAATCCACCCGACAACCACAGAAAGCGTTGACAGAACAACTGCAATGAAGGTTGGAAGGGTGCTTCCTGAGTCTGACAGGAGGTGGTACTTGGGATGGGAGGAGAGCGCTCCCTGGGCAGTTCTTTTCCAGACTGTGCTGGATGTGAAACCTGAGTCCACTCTTAACACTTCTTGTATCTACTAATCTTTTGAACAGTAAATGGGCTTTGAGCACGGACCCCGTTAGCTAACAGTGACTACTTAGGTTAATGATTTTGCTTTGTTCTCAGTGTATTCAAGGTCACCTCTTTACAGCCAGGGATTTGGGCTTTCCAGTCCCCGTAGTGATACATTCCTGTTTACTTAAAACTTGCCAAGGTAACTTCATAAATAGTAGGCAAAGAATTCTTATTACCCAGTCGCTGGGGTTTTAAGATCAGAAAGGGATTTCTAAAACTTTTCATAGCAGATGGCAACATACACCGGACTGAGAGTGGATTTGCCAGGAGGCGGGAGCTGCACAGTCCCACCCGGAGCTCAGGCCCAGCCCGCCTTCCCAGGACCTCACCAACTCGGAGGCGGAAGGAGTTGAAGGAGTGCCGGTTGATGCCATCCAACTTGCTCATCAGGGCAGTGCTGAACTCCACCATGATGCCGATGTGGGCATGCTGCCGCTCCAGGTCCTGCAGGACAGAGCACTCCGTGGGGCCAGGCCCAATCACACCCCGTCTTCCTGCCTCCACCGGCTGTCAGACGGACGCTCCAGAACACCCTGACCTGCTGAGCGCTGTGTGCCAGCCTGGGCATGAAACCCATGGGGGAACCACTGATGGGCAGAGATGTACCGAGGCTCCTCCACAGAGGGTCTAGGACCTGCTCCCCCACCTAAGCTCCCCTCCTGGTGAGGGGCCGCCTGCCCCAACCCCTCCACCAAAAGGCTCCCTCAGGCTGAGCCATGAGCTCCTCTGCCCTTCCCTCAAAGGAGGGGGCACAGAGAGGTGTCGGTCTGGGGCTGTCTTGAATTTCCCCTCATCTGGGGCTGGGACATGAGACCACCAGATTGCCTGGGTACCTGGTTCTCGTGCCCTGAGGGGATGCTGAGCCCTGCAGCTGCCATGTACGTGCTGCCGATGGTCTTGATCTTCTCCACACCACTGAACTTGGGCTTTAACAGCAGCTATAAGACGAAAGGAAGCAGGCCATATAACACAGCTGCAGCCCAGGCCTGTCCCAGGTTCTGAGAAGGGTGTAGGATTCTCTCCCACCACCACTCCTAATGCAAACATTTCTCATGCGGGGCCCTTCCCACCTGAGTTCACACCTCCGTACAGGTGGGGACACAGCCTCTGGGTTCTCTCCCTGCTGCTCCCTCGTGTCTGTTCCCTGACATTCCCTGTCTCTTCCATTCTCATCTGGTCTCATTCCTGCGAAGGAGCAAACACCCCGCCCAACAGTATCTACACAGGAATGTCGATTATTTGCAGCTAAGAGTTAAGCCCAAACTGAGTGACTTCCTTTGAAACAGGTTGCTAGCATGGGCTTAGCAGGAAATCAGACTGTTCTACAACCTAAACCTAAGCAAGCTGCCCCTCACAGAGAAGATAAATTACATCGTGACAAAACAAACAAGCAAACGTGTAGGTACGTTTTATAATTTGTGTACCATGTGTTCTCCCCAAGGGCGCCGCAGCACACGTGTTCAGTGGGCGCAGGGTGCCCCCGGCCCCACCCTGCCCTCTCCAGGCTGTGTGGAGGGAGGCCTTACCTCATCAAAGTCAGCTATGATCTCGTTCAACAGGCGCAGGCACTCCAGCCCTTCCTTGTTGACGTCGCACTCCGTGTAGAATACTTTGAAGTCCGGCACGGATGCAAACATGACACACACGCAGTCATAGGACTGATGGTACCAGTCCTGGATTGGAGGTGGGTAGAAACATGACCCTGTGGCCACCAGACCTCGCTGGGGCAGGTGGCGGGGGGAAGCAGACGGGAGGCGATTCCGTGCGCTCCAGGAACAGATGCTGGCTGTACATGGGACTCAAGTGGGGGCCGTTACAAATAGGAGATTCTGAATCAATGTGTCGGGGAGGGTCAGACTCAGGTTGGTTTGGGGCTCCTTTAAGTACCCTGGGTCTGTACAGCTGGGCTTGAGAACCCGTGGGTGGCAGAAGGTAACAGGAGGCCTGGGATCCATGCCCACTGGGCCCGAGTTTCCATAGATAAAAAAACTCTCTGCTACACAGAATTGGTAAAAATGCATGTTTTCATCAACAGATGGTCCAGATTGCAAATACCTGGACATTTGATCCTCGCAACCATCCTGCCAGCCAAGTACTATCAGCCCCATTTTATAGATGTGAAAATCAAGGCCCAGGGCAGTGAGAGATCTTGTCCACAATCACACCTGAACCCTAGTCTCCGATCCAAAGCCTGCGTTCTTACAGCTAACACCACACATGGTCTCCTGGGCGCATCAGTGAGGCCAAGAGCCATGGAAACCAAGTGCAGAAAGCACCTTGTAGCTATAGCGCGTCCCTCCACGGGACTGCATCTGTACCGTCAGTCTCCCTGTCCTAGTGACTGAGCCCCCTCTCACCCACACCTCATTTAACTTGTCACCAATGAAGTGGGCGGCCACATGGGCTGGCAGGACATTCTCTAGAAGAAGGCGGTTCACATTCTCCATGGTTTCAAACTCCTCGTGTTCCTTCTTGAACTTCTTCTTCCACAGACAGTCCAAGCGGCAGTAGTAGTCAATCTGCGGACAGAAGGGAACATCGGTGTCCCGGCAGCAGTGAGCGAGGGCAGAGCGCACTCGTAACCCTGGGGGCTTCGGAGCCGGCCCATCAGCACTGCAGCCTGTGCCCCTGGCAAACGTCCCCAACTCAACAGCCACTCCCCAGTCAGCCGAGTGACCCACAGGATTAAATGTCACTCGTGTCCTGATGGGAGGTAAGGACACTTGCCCAAGGACCCCGACCCAGGGGACCGGAGGTCCCCGAAAGACTGCAGTCCTGTGTGCTGCTCCAAATCTGAGGCAGCCCCAGCCCCACCCCCGGCCTCTCCAGAAAGAGGTACAAGCAGCCAGGTAGAGCTAGGGACGCAGAGGGCGCCTCCTGGGCCGTACCTGTCTGGAGAGCATGATGAGGGTGGTGTAAAACAGGACCAGGTAGAAATTGATCATTGTCTTCAGATCCCATGAACAGGACGGGGAGCTGCTGGATATGAGGGGAAAGGCAGGCGTCATCTCCACTTCCGCCCAAAGCCCCCCACATTCAGGGGATGGCACGAGGCCCAGACGCAGGGCCAGCCCACGGGAAAGTGAACAAGATGGGAGATTGTTGCCCTTGGAGCTCACATTCTCGGGGTTGGCAAACAGGACGCTTCAGGTTGTAAAGAAAAGGGGGACGTACAGTTGACAGGGAGGTGACATCTGAGCTCACACCTGGGTCTCAAGGGATATTCATGGCGAAGTCTGAAGGAAAGCACTCTAGGCAGGCAGGGGAGCGGCCACAGGCCTTGCAGGTCGGCAGAAGCAATGTGCAGGTGCAAGCCAGATCCACGGGAGCACACCTAGTTCTGGGTCCCCAGGCTCCTGCCTTCTAGTTCAAGGGGAGCCAGGCCCCCGCTCCTCAATCCACTTGAGGCCCAGAGCCCCCAGAACCACGCACACGCCAGCCCCTCGCATCAGCCTGGGAAGAGACCAGAGCCAACTGCTCTCTCCAGAGCTCTGGAGACCCAGGACATGGCGCAAAGCAGGGGACTGGGCTACAGCTGAAGCCTCCGCCTCCCGCCCCCACGCTGGCCTAGAGACAGGGTCACCCAGGTGGCCTCCTGGGACCAGGGACACCCCCTGCAAATGAGTCACACTCAGCTCTGAGTGCTGCAGACCCAGGGCCTGAGCCTATCACTTCCCCTTCTGTAAAGCGGAAACCATGCCACCTGCCGGTCCAGCCCACAAGGTGTCCGGTCCAGAGGGGACTGTGAATGCAAAAACACCTTAGTTTGAAATGACACTAAGACAAGACAAAAAGTGCTACGATGGGCCACAGTCGAGACAGGCAGTGGGCAGGGGTCCCGGCAGTGTGGGGTCTGAGCCCCACCTGAGGGTGCCATTGGTCTTGGTGAGGTTGCCCAGGCTGTAGCCACAACAGTCCCACTGCCAGCACGGGGAGATGTTGAAGAGCACCAGGTAGGCCACCAAGGCCACTGTCAACAGCACGACCTTCAGCTCCAGGCTCATCCGCAGGAAGACAGAGCAGGCGATGAAGGCCAGGATGCAGCTGCAGGTGTAATACTGGGGAGACGGGGACGTCGGTCACCCCACCATCTCCCGTCACCAAGAGGCACCTCCCGGATCAGAGGTCACCCAAGGGAGGGACACCTTTAGCCACAGAGGAATCCATGAAGATCCAGTGTGTCTTCAGCATCACTCTCCTGCCTCACTGACCTCCCTTAACAAAGAGCAGGCAACGGAATCTAAAACTTTCTATATTATGTTGTTTTTAACTATATTTTTACTTCCACTTATGGCAAGTGAACTCAAGGAAAAAGAAACGCAGTAAATAAAAATGCAGGTGCTGGGGAGGCTGTGACAAGGTCCAGGCAGTGATCTGAGTTCTGCCATGAGCCGGTGCCCCCCAAAGTGCGTCTCTGCCCATGTTACTCTCCTGCTCAAGAGCACTCTGTGGCTCCCTACTGCCCCCAGAATAAAGACCAAGCTCTTCACCCTGGCACTCATGCTCCACTGGAGCTGGATCTAACCTACCTCTGGCTTCATCTCCCAATCCTCCCCCACCCCCTCCCCGTGACACGACCACCTGAAACCTACTGTGCCCACTACCTGCCTTGGCTTTTTTTTCGCTGTCCCCTCTTCCAACCCCCGTCCCATAACCTCTGTGCCCTTTAGAGACCAGCTTAAATTCACCACCAGCCCCCTCAAGTCCCACAGCCCTCATCCTGTGCGGGAGGGTGCTTCAGGCACAGCTTCTGGTGTCAGCCCACCTGGGCCCAGTCCTGGCTCCGCCGCCTATGAGGCAAATCCGTCGGCCTCCCCACGACCACTCCCCCATCCATGAAGCGGAGATCATGACGAGCGTGGTCAGGAGACAACCACCAGCGCAGGGCGCTCCCACCCTCTCGCCTTGGACCCAGGCGCCAGCACCTGGACCCCTCAGCCCCACCCAGCCCTGCTCTGTCGCCTCGCCTGGGAGGTGGGGGACTCGGCTCTTCCATGCCCATGGGCTCCGGTGCTCAGTGTGTCCTGAGCACGCAGGGACAGTCCGAGTGAGGGCACCAGGAGCCCCGAGGGACACACTCACCGGGAGGAGCTTGCACAGGGTCCTCTCCCAGCTGCTCACGGCCCCCGGGCCCGTCTCGTTCCCAGCAGGCAGCCCTGGGGCCGGGAAAGGCATCAGCGGCTACGGAAAAGACAGGTCCCTGTGAGCGGTGGTCCAGGGGCTCCAGGGTCTGCCCCGGCTGAGCGGGGCTGGGGACCTGGAGCGGGCAGAGGGCAGGGCCGGGGCCTCCGAGAGCGCCATGGGCATCTCCTGCCAGGCCTGGCTCTAAGCCTGGCCGGAGCCTCTGTGCCCCCGACGTCCCACCACAGCTGGCGGCTTCACTGCGGGAAGAGGGAGCCCAAGGAAGGCACAGGGACGCCACCCCAGCGCCTGACTCAGGGCGGGGGCAGAAGCTGGGAGCAGCATTTTCAGTGAGCCCCCTTCTCCGCAGGTGACGCTGAGGGAGGTGGTCACAGAGTCCCTAGTGCAGGGGACACGGAGATGGGGGAGACTCTGGCTCTAAATGTCGGAGCGGGGGAGGACCGGGTGGGACAAGTGCTGTCTGAGCCCCAAGCACACGAGCCCGGCCAGAGAAGCAGGGCCCAGGCGTCCCCTCCAGCTTGTGCCCAGGGCTGCTCATCCCCAGCGAGGAGACTGGGTCTCAGAAAGGCTGAGACAGGACCTCCTCAGGGGCAGGAAAGAAAGACCGGGACGTCAGGACGCCGTGGTGGCCCTGTGGGGTCGGCCACGTGAACGCTCTTGGGGCCCCCAAGTCCTCATGTGACAAACACAGGGTGAGGAGCTCAGAGCCGCCACGGGAACCTCACAGGGCTCTGGATACAGTCACACCAAATGGGCTTTTAGGCAACAGGATTATAGGATTCTAGAATCCGGAGGTCCCCAGGGGTCAAAGACTGCTCCCTCCTCCCCGGAAGCGTGCACGGCCCGAGGGGTCTTTGCCAGGCCTGCCGTCCCCGCCGCAGAACCCACCAGGTTGACGACAGCGACGGCGAGCAAGCTGCCGATGGTCAGGACGGCCAGGGACACCCGCAGCAGGGGCTGCGTCTCCACCCTCTCAGAGATGGCTCGGAGCGCGCCCCGGGCTGGGCAGCACCTCTGCGGAATCACCCGAGGTGGAGGGAGATCACTGTCATCACCCAGCACCCACACCCGAGGTGGAGGGAGAGCCCGCAGGAGGCCTGGCCCGGGGGCCCACAGCCCAAGGGCCCAGCAGAGCGAGAGCTTCTGAGAGCTCTGCTGGGGAGTCAGGGGTGCTGTGCCCGCCCGGCACAGAGCTCAGGACACGTGTGGTGCGTAGACAGAAGGGACAGCCCCACCCTTGGGGTTGGGGACAGCCGCAGCCGCTTGCGGACTACTAGCACATAGGACGGAGAGCCCTGGGAGAAGCCTCCAGACCGTGCTCCAGGCCGGAGGGGCAGGGGTCACGGGGCCGGGGCTCGCACCACCACAGCCCCGACACCTGGTGGGCCCGGCCTGCCCGCCGCCCAGTCAGGGGCCTCCCCACTCACCAAGAGCTCACGGGCAAAGCACAAGCCTAGTACCAGCCCGAGCACGCAGGCTACCAGCCCAAAGGACACACCCAGAGCCGCCATCCTGGAGAGGAAGGAAAAACCTAAGTTCTGGGGGACCCTCTGCCCAGGACCAAGCCACCGGCATGCTCCCCACCCCCAGCGCCTCAGTTCACCTTCTCCCCCCTCCCAAACTGCTACTCTGCACTCAGCCGAAGGGGCACACTGCACACCGTGGTCCAGCTGCCCCACGAACAACACACAAGGCCTGGCCGAGACACGAGGACCAAGGTCAACATCACGCCCCGCTTTCCGGGCCAAGTATACAAGAAATAACTGGTTATACAGCCTTCAGACTCTTGCCCGGCACACAAGCACCATCGAAAAGCGTTCCCTATTTCGTCTTTATTAAGCACATCCTGAACCACGATCCTAGTGGATCCTTTGGCCTAACTACCCTTCCAGAAGCCTCCAACTGGCTGACCTTCCTACCTCCCTGTGACCTCAGCCCCGTCCCCGCCCCCAGCAACAGAGCCCTTTCGCAGAAGCGTGAATCTCAGCGGCTCCTGTGTACTGGCCACACACCCTGGATAAGGCATTAAGCCGCCCCCCAGGCCTCAATTTCCCACACCTAAGAGGGAGGTGGTAGCAGCTACGGTTTTAGGAGTCTGCCCTTCTAGGACTCCAAACACCTAAGGCAACAGTCTCAAAACACTGAAATGCCTGAAGGGCCACACAGAAAACAGGTGACTTTGAAGGCGGGAGGCATCTGGGAGTGGGGAGGCCTGCGGCTTGAGCGTGCAAGCATGTTCAACTAACACTAAAACTAAACGTTGGCAACTCCAGGTATGGGGGCCACGGTGCCAGGTCCAGTTTCTGGGGCTCTGACGCCTAAAGGTACTAACTCTAACAGCCAGCCCCTTCCTGCAGGTCTTCTGGTGGGATCTGCACGGTCACCACCCCTCCTAGCCTGACCCCAGTGTGCCTGACCATCCGGCCCACCCCCCGACTGACCTGGGCATGAGCAGGGCATGGACGAGCAGGATGCAGATGAACACAAGGCTGGCACAAGCGAAGTAGTAGCGGGCCCGCGGGATGGGTGCCAGGCGGTACTGGGGGCGACAGAGACTTGTGAGGGGTGGCCGGGCGGCTGAGGCCCTGCCCGCAGGGCAGGCTACTTGCTCTGACCCCTTCCTGGGCTCCACCCTGGCTCGAGTTAATCATCTCTAAGAAAAGCCTTACACCCCCTCCTTGACTTCCTCCCCTCCTTGACTGTTACATCATCACCGAACAAACAATTTTCATCTGTTTCCATTCTGCAGTCTCTCTTTTACATTTAGAGGTGATACCTTCCCCTCCCCCACCCCGCCCAGGTCTCTGACTTCATTTCCAAGGTCCCTGTAAAGCCTGTAGCCCAAGTCCGTGGGCGAGAACCAAATGGGAGCTCTGGGGCTGCTGCGACTGGGGCTAGTGGGGGTTCTGTTCTCACCCCAAACCGAGGAGCACGGCCAGGCCTGAGCCCCAAGCTGTCGGGCGGGGGGCCTGTGCTGCCCGCCCCGCCACACCTGGCACCGTCTCAAGATCTCAGCCCACAGGGCTCCCGCCACAGATGAGCAAACCGAGGCTCAGGGAGCCCGGCAGCCTGTCCAGGTCTCACAGCCAGCAGGTGGCCCGCCAGGCGGCTCTCCTGGTGACCACACCTGCCTCCAGACCCCAAGCTCCCCACACAGGGAGCCCTCAACTCAGGGAGACCCCCAGTCCTGGAGGCTGAAGCGGCAGAGAGGTCCCAGCACCAGAGAGCCGTGGGCTGCGTCACTCTCTCAGGCCACACCTGAGGCCAAGACGCCCCAAACCTTGGGGTCCGTGACATGGGTACCATCGCCCACCTTGGCCTGCAGGTGAGGGCAGAATGACACACACGTGCCTTGGACGTTGGCAGAACCAGTAGACTCTCGAAAAATAAGTGAACGGTCACTAGTGGGACACAAGCATGGTGTTACAGCAGCCAGAAGGGGGAACCGGTCAGGCCCCGTCAAACTGATACTGAGTTTGGGGCTTTTTCCTAAAACGTGCAGAGCCAAAGGTGCACGCTGGCCCCTATCAGCACTGGCTGAGGTTTGGCATTTGAAGGGAGCAAAGTCTCCCAAACCCAAGTCGGGGAAGCACTAACGGGGGTGTCAGGTGCAGGGGCGAGGCCAATAAGAAGAGAACCCAAACAGGCTGCACTGAGCCCCGTCCTCAGCCCAGTGGCAGCTGGAGCGACTCCCCAGCGCCCTCCCTGAGCAGACCTTCTGGGGGTGTTGGCTGCCCTGTGGCCAGCACCCGCCCCCCACCCCAGGCCTTGTTGCCCCTGTTCCTGGGGCTGCTCAGAGGTCCTCACCTCTTGCTCGAAGCCCTTCTCCAGGAAGATGGACCCAAAGGTGTAGAAGTCATCAGACTTGGAGCAGCAGGGTCTGTGGGGTGGAGACACAGGCAGTGAGAGGTGGCGCCTGGAGGAGTCGGGGGGAGGGCGTGGGGGGCCACCCTCAGGAGGCAGCACCACGGACACAGCCACTGGGCATGAGGCACAAGGCGAGCACAGGTCTCGGAGCCTCACCTCGTGGAGCTGAGGCCCTCGATGGCTGACAGCATCTCATCATCGTACGAGTCATCCTCCGGCCGCCCCTTGGGGGACGCACTTCTGGAATCAGACACCCGCAACAGCATCAGCCCGGGAACCTACATCTACCTGCCCAGAGGCAGGGGTGTGGACGAGATGACTCACCCAAGTGGGGTTCCCAGGTGCCTGCAGGAGGTCCCAGAGCCTCGTGCAGGATGGAGGAGGGACAGGCGGGTCCCATTGAGGCCCAGAGAGGACAAGTGAAGGCCCAGCATCACCCAGCCAGAAGCAAAGGGCAGACCCCCAGGCCCCGGTCCAAGGTCTCTTCCACTAAACCCCAGGGTTCCATCACACCAACCCCACTGACCCCACTACAGGGTGGGTATACAACAGCCACTCGATCATTGTGAAGTTTTGGTTCCTAAAAACACTCTGACCCAAGCCATGGCGAAACCCATAGTCAGGGCTGGGCCTTGTGGAGCTGCCCTCCTGGACAGAGGCTGGTCAGGGCAGCCTGCCTGGAGGAGGTGACTGGGGCAGGACTTGGCCAGGGAGGCAGGAGACAGGGCACAAACCTGTCAGGGGTCCGGTGGCGCCGTAGGGGAATGGCCTGGAAGGGAAGGGAGGGGGAGACGGTTATTCTCCAGGACCCGGGGCCCTGATGCGCCTCACCGGACTGGGTCTATCGTCTCTGCCACTCTCGGATGCAAGGACTGTCCAAGCTGCAGGCACCCAGAACTGAAACTGAACTTGGTCTGGAGAACCAGGAGGCCAGGGACATCCCCCGCCACCCTGGAGCATTCTCCAAATGCCTTCACTTCCCCAAGGGCCCCAGGAGGGAGCGAGGGAGGGCAGAGCCTGGAACCATCCTGCAGATGCGGAAAGTGAGGCTTGGCCGGAAGGACACCCTTAGCGGAAGGACACCCGTAGCATGTGCTCTCCCGCCCCTGCCCGCGGCTCCTGCTCCCAGCTCTCTGGGAGGAGAGGTCCTACCTTGGGCCTCCGCCCGTGGGGCACAGGGGTCTCGTTGCTGCTCACGTTCTCGCGTTGGTTGAGGTGTGCGAAGGGCCGCGCCGCCCCCCAGGACTCGAGGTAGCGGGTCATGCGCACGGAGGCCCGCATCTTCAGGGTCGCGTCCCCCTTGGCCTTGGTGAGGTGTAGGCTGGGCGGGGGCGGCTGCTGGCTCTGCGGGCAGACGCAGACACGGCCTGTCCCACCCCTCCCCTCTCAGCACGGGAACGGCCCGCCCCCATCCCGCTCCCCCAGAAGTGCGACGCTGCCCAGAACGCTGGCCCATCTGGCCAAAAGGGTAAACGGCAAAACAGCTGCTGGGTCTGCAGGCCCTCGGGGACTGGCGGAAGCCCAGTGCTCTCCCTGGCCGGGCACCGGGGAGGTCCCAGCTCGGGGCCCTGTCCCTGCCGCAGGCACAACTGTGCACAGCCCCTCAGGCCTTTCTCTGCCTCCCCAGAGCAAGAGGTGGGGTCAGGCCCCAAGCCCGAAGGCTCCACTTGGCCCCTGAAGCTCCCTGGGTCTGAAAGCCCATTGGCCCCTCCCGGTGGACGCACCCCAGGGAGATGGCACCCAGGGAAGAAGCCACAGGCATCCTGCCCTGCCCACCCACATGTGGCAACACACATCGTTCGTGTGGGAGCAGCCAGGAGGAAGGGGAATGCTGGCCAACCCAGGGCTGCTCCCCACGGGGCAGCATTCCAGGGAGTTCCACTCGTACACACAGCATGGGTCCAGTATCTGCCACAAACCTGCCGCGGCCATGCCAGGGACACGGTGGCTTAGCCAGGCCCTGAAGGAGGGGCCCAGCCCTGCCGCCCTCTCCCCCAACCCCCCGCCAAGAACAACAACCTGCCTGGGACCATCCTCAGCCGGCGAGGCCAGACAGGACTGGAAAAGGGGGAGGGAAGAGAAAGACCCCCGAGGCCACCAGGGACAAGCTCGGGCCATCTCGAGGCCTGTTGAGTCCCCCTCATCCCCTCACAGCCCTGCCCTGCAGGAGTCCCAGTCTCTGGCGGCTCCCACAAACACCCACACAGACCAACACCTACTGCCACAAACACTCGTTCAGCCATAGGCAGCAACTTTCCTGGAAACTTCTTGCCTCCTCCTAGGACAGAAACATTCTTAAACTCTGAGCCATGTCTGTCTGCCAGGCCAGAGGGAATGGCATGGAATTCAGTCCTTGTGCAGAGAGTCCCGGGGTCCTGAGAGCGAGCGGCACCTTGTGGTGAGTGACCTGCCCTGGGGGTCTGGGGAGGTTACATTTCTCTGCCTCCCCCTCCACCGTCAGCAACTCTTGCCTACACGGCAACCAGCTCTTCAAGTTCAAGGCCACTGCCACTTCTCTCTTAGGGCAGGGAAGCCAGACACTGTCCCTAAAAATTAAACGGGTCCTGATGATCCATCAGTTCTGAGCAAAAACGCATCTGTTGAGAAGCAGGGCCCAGGGAGGGCACCTGCAACCTGCACCGGCCACGGGCCCCCTACCGGCCACCTCTGGACACTCATCCCTTGGGGCACCTCACACACACGTAAGCCTATAGAAGCCAGAGCTGGGAAAGGACCGTCCCACCACACCTCGGCACAGTGCGCGCAGCGCAGTCATGAGAAGAGACGAGGGCGGTCTCTGTGCGCAGAAGGCAAGGTCTCCAAGTTACGTCGCTGGTGAAGCAAAGCTCACCCTGGTGGAGGCGCTACCGCCAGCTCAGCAAAGAGGCCAGAGGAGTCTTTCCCCCTCTACTTAGATGCGCACAGACACCTCTCACCACACGGGTCCCCGTCAGGGGGGACGTGCCGGCGGCGAACAGGGATGCACGAAAAACTTTCTATAGCACACCCTTCATGCTTTTTGAATTTTCAACTACGGGAATGAATAAAATTAAACAAAGATGGGGGAAGGTAGCGTTGCCAGATAAAAGACAGGGTGCCCAGTAAACCCTGCATGAGACACTCGTACTAAAGCCTCCTCCCTTGTTCATCTGGAACACGAGTCTGACTGGGCGCCCGCGGTCATACCTGCTGATCCGGCGGCCCTGCGGGGTGGGTTACAGGACTACGCCTGCCACCACCTCGGGGTCAAGGGCTCTGCTTCACTCGTTCACAAGCTATGTGGGGCCCTGCTCTGTACCAGGCGTTGTCCTAGGACCGGGGGTTGAAGCCTGGAGAAGAGGGACCCCCACCCCGAGCCTGCCCCCGTGGAGCTCACACTGACAATAAACAGTAAAAAGGATAAACAGGAGCATTTGGGACAGAGGGCTCTGGGCTGAGGGGGCAGCAGTGACAAGGGCTCTGCAGTGGAAAGAGCCTGGCAGTGGAGGGACAGGAGGCTGGCACAGGGCGGGGGAGGAAGGAAGCGGGGGGGGAAGCCCCGGTGGGGGGGGGGGCGGGGGGGTGGGGAGGGGGCGCGTGAGGGGGGGGGGGGGAGGGGGGGGGGGGGGGGCAGAGGAGTGGGCGGGGGGCGGGGCCCAGAGCTGCAGGGACAGGGCAAGGGGCTGGGTGGTTTCCACGATAGTGGGCTGGGAGCAGCCCCAAGGTACCAGGAGGGGTTCCCCCGACGCTCGCTCAGCATGGCTGACCCACCTAGGGCGCACTGGGAATGTCGGCAGGATGAAGCCCGAGGGTGTCGGGGGAGGCTCACAGGCGGGCCCGCGGCTGCCCCAGAGACTGGCAGGCGGGCCAGCCCCGAGGACGGCAAAGGCCAGAGTGAGACGGAGCTGGAAGGAGCCAGCCACTGCCGACATTCTTGAGCAAGCCCCAAGGATGATTCACCGAGGGCCCAGACGAGCTGGCCTCCCACAGGCGGGAGCGAAAAGCCCCTGCCGGCGCAGGCCCGGGGCCCACGGCCCAGAAGCAGGCTCACAGCCTTCCCCACCACGGGGTCCTGAAGGGAGTGGGGCCAACTGAGAACCTAGAGGCGCCGGCCGGGCAGGCGCACGCGGCGGGTCAGAGCCCAGGACACACAGGGGCTCCTGCCTATTGGCCCCCTGGCCACTCCTTGCTTCCCTGACTCCCATCCGAAGCGTGTTTTTAAAACGTGTCTTTTGAGAATCTGGACGATCAGTGGCCACCTCACGGAAGATAAACTAACAGTGGCTATTGTTTCCAGAACGTTTATGATGTGCCCAGTTACGGGGAGGGCTTCACTCAGATTAGCTTTCTCTCCTCTTGAGGTAGGGGCCGTTGTTATCCCCGTTTCATAGAACAGAACACTGAGGTCCAGAGAAGTTGTCCCTTGGGGCCTAGACCATGCCTAGTAACGGGGCACTGCCTCCTACCCCGGGCGGGCCCCACCTCTCCCTCCACGGGGGCCATGCCCCGGGCGTGGGCCCTGCTCCCAAGCACAGCCCCAGCGCCACCCCCCAGCCTGCCGCGGCTGAGCCTCGTACCCGGGGGTCGATGACCAGGTAGGTGCGGATGTTCATCTCCTTCAGGTAGGGGTCCCGCTGCTGCCCATGCCCGTCCTCCACCTCATACGCCTTGTCCAGGTGGTTCAGCGTCGCCTCTGTGATGTGCACCCGGCTGGGGGAGACGAGAGTCAGAGAGCAGCAGGGCCCAGCGAGGGCAGACACCCACCCGGGGGTGCACAGCAGGCAGGGCTGAGCAGGCCGGAGCCCGGGCGGGCTCCCCCCACTTCAGGTCACTGATTCCCTCTCTGACCCCATGCTGATACCCCACCACCGCAGCCCAGAGTCAGCCCCAGACCTCTGACCCCACCGCCATCCAGCTGAGCCTCACCCAGGGACTCCAGCTGCCTCCATCCTGTTGGCCAGGGACACGTCATGGGACCACACATCATACTGCCACTTGCGCAGCCCGATGACACCGCACAGCACGTTCCCCGAGTGTATGCCCACACGCATGCTGATGTCCACGCCTGTGGCCTCCCGCACCTGCCTGGGGCAGAGGCCCGTCAGCCCACCCCAGCCAGGGCTGCTGGGGGGCCCTGAACCCTAGGACAGGCTCAAGGTCCCTGGTAGGGGGTATGGCACGGGGTGGGGGCAGAGCAAGGGTGCGGGGAGCGTATGGGAACAGGGCAGGCCCAGCTCACAGAAGAGAACGTTCTCAGCCTGAGGGGGCTGCCTCCTTGCAAGGGGATGAGCCCCCCATGTCTAGGAGTGTGCAAATGGATGTGGCCGCCCCAAGCTCAAAGGCTGTTAAAAGGAGGAGGAATTCCAACTGTCACTGGTCACGGTGGCTCCTGCTGGAGGCCCTAACATACTATCATTGGGTGTTACCCCTGCCTGGCAGCCCCAGCCGGAGTCTGCAGAGGGATCCAGACACTGCCCCAAACCCAGCAGAAACAAGGAACATGGGGCCAGCCCTCGGGGGCCTTACACACCCCCATCTCTGGGAACTGGGAGTACTGGGGGTTGCCAGCACCACTTAGTACAAGGAGCCCCAACTTCAGAGTTCCCTGGGGCACAAGGCACCCCCAACACGAGCAGGCCTCCGGGTCCCTTTGATAAGTGCGTGAGGGCCTGGGCAGCAGCCGGTGCCACGTGTCCGCCAACGGGCTAGGGATGGACCGAGCCTGCCGGGGTCAAAGCCAGTGGGAGCGGAGGGCCCGCACAACCTCCACATGCTCCAGGGAGGGAAGGAAGCCCCAGGGCTGTGGCACCAGCCCGAGGTCACACAGGCGGTGACGCAGAGCCAGCCTGTGACCTGGACCAACTCCCTGACCGGGTTTTATTCTGGTGAGACTTCAGGAGGACAAGCCGGAGCTGGGTTTGCGCGGAAGCTGTGCGCTGCCCGGCAGCCCAGCCGCGCCCGGCTCTGCCCCGAACGCTGGGCCGTTTGGCCAAGCCCGCCTGGCCCTCCGCCACCTGCTTGACCACCACAGACCACGGCTGCTCGGGGCTCCAGAGAGCCTTGTGGGGAGCTGGGATGTTGGTGGCAAGGAGCCGCAGGAGGCTGAGGGCTAGTCCCCCAACTCTAGGGTCTTCACAGGGGGAACAGGAAGCAGACGGAGGCCTGGAGTCCAACGCTGCGTCTGCCAGCTCCCCTGCTGCTGCAAAGGCTCAGCCTCCGGAGAAACGGAGCCCAGCTGCCCGTCCTCATGGCCCTCAGCTCTGAGCTTCTGAGACTCTCTGGAACTCGGAGTCCCAGTGGGCCCAGAGGGAGGGATGCAAACACACTGCTGAGTGGTCCAGGTAAGCCTCCTGCGCCCCTGGAGCCTCAGTTTCCTCATATGCAAAGCAGGGACAATGCATTCCCCAGCACGCCTTGGGGAGCAGAAGGGGCCCGCCGTGGGAACAGGCCCCAGTGCCCCAGGCTTGTGCGTGGTACCTACTTAATGGCCTCACACATGTCCAGCCCCATCTTCACACAGTTGCGGGCGTGGCTGGGCAGGGACACGGGCAAGCCTGACACACAGTAGTAGCAGTCGCCCAGGATCTTGATCCGCATGCATTCATTGGCCTGCAGGGCAAGGGGAGGCCTGGTCAGCAGATGGCCCAGGGGCCATGGAGCAGGCATGCTGGCCACCTCCCCACACCCTCCAGAGTCAACCAGGCTCTCTTCTGGCCAGGGGCTTTCTCCTGGGGCACCAGCCACCAGCAACTGCCTCTGGGCCCGGCAAAAGGATGGGGAACACGGGGGGTCTGCAGGAGGAACCCCAAGCAGGTGTCAGGGATAAAAGCAAGTGTTACCAAGGGTGGCCACCTGAGGGTCTCTAGGGAGGCGCTACCTTTGTTTCATTCATCTATGCAATGTTTGAGCATCTACGGAGTGCCCTGCTCTGCCCCAGACACTGGGACACAGCAGTGAGCAAAACAGAAAACAATCCCTGCAGCCAGTGGCAGAGCTGGACACTAAGCTACATAAATAAAATCTGTAGACACCCATGATAAGCGCTATGGAGAAAAATGAGAAATGGGAAGGAAGAGGAAGTTCCCAGGAGGCCAGGAAAGGCCGCCCAGTGAAGGTAACATTCGAGCAAAGTCCTAAAGGAACTGAGGGAGCAAGCCATGCCAGGATCTGGAGGAAGAGCATCCGGGCAGAAGGAAGCAGCATGTGCAAAGGCCCTGAGGCCAGAAGGGTGTTTGAGACATAGCACAGCAGTCAGTGTGGGTGGAGTGGAGAGAGTAGGAGGGATGAGAACAGAGAGGTAGCAGGTACCATAAGCTATGGGGTCAGCAGGTGTCAAGGTAACCCAAGAGATGACTCTGCTGCTAGGGATACAGGGTTTGGGGAGTGGGGGAAGAACAGAGATGAAAGATGGGAGTGGGGAGAGAGGGTGGGGTCACATAAAAAAATATGCCCCTGGAGGGGAAGGGGAGGCCCAGGTAGGCTGTCTGAGGTTCCATCTGAGGTGGTGCTGCAGGTACTTGACCCTCCATAAGCCCTTAGCAAAGGCGGCCATACATATCAAGGCCTTGAGGGTGGGATTTAAGGGAACAGGAAGGAGAAGCTGCCTACTGGGCTCCAGTGAAGCCTTGCCCCAGCTCCCTCCTGCCTTTTCCCAGAGGGCTGGCCCCTAGAACCAGGGTATCCTCTGTCTCCAGATCCAGTGCCCACTCCCTGGCATGCCCACCAGGCCTGTGGGTGACCACCCAGCACCGATGACCAGGCCAGGCCCCATCCCTCCCTCGAGGTCCCCTACCCGCCAGGCCTTTGTGAGCAGTCCCCTTCCTAAGCCCTCCTCCAATGACCCATCTGAGTGTGTGCCAGCTGCTTCCCGGTGTGCTCCGTCTGGCACATGCTGAGTTCTGAATGGCCTAACGGAGGTGGGGGAGGACAGTGCTTTCCTAGAAAGCAGCAGAAGCTCGGCGAGGGCTGGGACACCCAGGCACAGGCTCAGGGCACCGCTGCCCTTATCTTATCTCCTCCAGAGCCAGGTGCAGGGTAACAGTCTGGATCCAGCCCCGCTGTCAGGGATTTACAGGAGGCCACGTTCCCCAGGCTGCTCTTCCCCGCGCCTCTGAGACTTACAAACTGGAGGAGTTGTGTGAGTGTGTTGGGACAGAAAATGCCTGAGCCCAGACGCAATGCGGACACCTCTGAGAGGAGGCCCTGGCTCTCACCAGGAGGTTACAGTTCTGGAATCTGATTGCTGATAGGAGAAAAGGCTGGGACCAGCTCTGCCTGCTGTGTCTGCCCAGGGACTGGACACTCTGGCCTGAAGACTGGCACCTGCCATAGCCTCCCTCTTCTCATCTATAAAATGAGGCTGCCTCCTGGGCCTGCCATGGAGAGCGGGCTGTGTCCAAAAGGGCAAGGGCAGGTCCTTGGCTTTGTGGCAGGGGAAGAGCCAGCTGTGGCTTTGCGTAGTGAGGATGGAGCCTGGGCCCACATAAGGCCCAACCTCTAGGAACCTCCACCAGAGACATCATGAAGGAAGGAAGCTCCTAAAGGAAGGCTCCCGGCTAAACAGACCCTCAGAGTCACACAGTCCACAGTACCCAGGGGGGACAGCTCTCCAGAGCGCCCCTGGCCAGTGGTGTCCAACTGTAATTTGGTTACCTCCTGTGACGGGAAGCTCATCTCCTGAGGTGGAGCCTGCTCCTGGTGAGGTAGTCCCTCCCAAGATTGAGTGCGAGGCCAGAACTTGTTCCCATCAAGTTCTAAACCATCGATTCTCTGCACATGGAGTCACCCGGGAGGCTCTGAAAAACTCTCATGGGTGCGGGCATGGGTACTGGGGTTTTACTTAAGCTTTTCATGTGATTCAAACACGCAGCCAGGACGGAGAGCCACTGCCCTAAATCTTACACTTGGGTCTCTACTCAGTGGCTACCACTTCCAGGAAGCCTTCCTGACCACCTGAGGCTGGGCTAAATAAGCACCCCCAAGTCCTGCCCCCTGTACCCCTCTTCCAACCACATAGCACGTAGCCCGGGAGCAACTTGAGGGCAGCCCAGGGCTGCTACTCAGCAGGTCCCCGGACCAGGTGGTAAATTAATGAATAACTGAGGCTCCTCCCCAGCCCCCTACACACACCCCTGGAGCTGGGTGTTGCTTGTGAAGACAAAACAGTGAGATCTCAGCTCAGCCCTCTTTGGTCTCCAGACCCCTCCTGCCTTGGCTGAACCCTGGAGGCTCTCCTTGCCCAATGCCCTCCCTGCTTGGCACCTGCTATGCTCCCCAGGGTCCTGAGGTCAAATCCCGCTCCTCAACTCAGCCCTCAAGTCCTTGAATGTCTGACCCTGTGACCATGTTCCCCGCCAACACACTCTGTCCCACTCACACTGAGCCACTTTCATTGCATGGACACACAGAGCTTTCTTTCTTCTCTAGGTTTTTGCATATGCTGTTCCCTCTGCCCATAACACTGTTCCCTTTCCTCTTCAGTTTCTTTTTAGGTTTCTCAAACTTTAACGTGCAGACTATTCACCCTGCGATCTTGTCAAGAGACAGATGCCGGGTGAGGCCTGGCATTCCACAGTCCTCCCATGCTCCCAGGTGAAGCTGAGGCTGCTGACCCTGCGTAGTCAGGATGGAGCCGCCTCCTCCTCCAGGCAGCCTTCTGGAGTCCCCCTCTAAGCTCGTGAAGCCCAGTGCATTCCCCAGTGTGCACTGACAGTCTCCCCAGAGGCCTCACACTCTGGGGGACAGGATCCTGGCTCAACCTCCACTTTGACCATGGGGCACTTGAAAGCTTTGCTGACTGAATGCTAAAATGCAGCCCAGGCCTCCCCGCACCCATCTCAGCACAGCGCTGGACACAGGACACGCTGTGGATGCGGTGGGAAGGGCTCCTGACTTTACCATCAGCGGAGGGGAGGCAGCACAGGTCAGTGGGCTCACCTTGGCGATCTGGTCGAACTTTCCGAAGAGCTCGTTCAGCACCACCACCAGCTCTTTTGGGGAGCAGTCGCTGGCCAGCTGCGTGAAGCCCACGATGTCAGCATAGAGGATGCTGGGGGTAGGGGGGCCAGCAGGAGGGTCAGGGCCAAGAGCCCCTGAGCATCTGCCAGCCCCGCACCCAATCACCCCTGCGAGCCCTCTGCCGCCAGGGATGGGAGAGAAACCCGCCGCCATAAGGATGAATTAAAGTTCCAGAGGCTTCACATCAAAGAAAATGAAGCAAGCCCCAGTTTGCAGGGGCCCTCCGGAACCCCCAACCCCTTTAGAGCCTCACCACAGATGACTGAATGGAGCCCTTACAGGTGGATTCTCGGGCACCTGGGAACTTCTCCCCTTCCCTATACCTGGATTTCACCTCTGCGCAGACTTCAGAGCTAAAGCCCTGGTAAGATGTGACTGCACGCTCCCTCCAGCTGAGCTCCACACCCAGCGCTTTCACACATCTAGTCCTCACGCTGCCCTTGTAGGAACCCCATTCTACAGACGAGCAAACTGAGTCCCAGGGAGGTTAAGACTTGCTGGGAAGCCAGAGCTGCATTTTGCACCAGATCTCCCCGCTCCTGAGTCTACAGTTCTGGACCATCCACAGCCCAGAGGCAGCAGGCCAGTCTCGGGGGTAATGCAGAGCCTGCAGGCAGAGGACCAGGGTGGAGCTCACAGCGCCCACATCTGCGCTTCACTCAGGTCAGCGCCACTGAGTAAGATTCTGCAGCCCCTTCAAATCAGTCAAAGATGGTGTCAGGACTGGGGGGGGGGGGGTCCCTGGCGGTCACCTGGGTGGGGCTTCATCTCCTTTTGGGGGGCCTGTGCCCCTTTGAGAATCATCTGAAAAGACCCTTTCTTCCCAACAGTCACGTTCGTGCACAGAGTTTGACAATTTTAGGGGGCAGTGGATCTCCCCCAATACTAATCTAATCTGCCCCCACCCCCTGGGGGAACAAGTGGGAGACTGAGGCCCAGGGAGGCGCCTGGATTTACCTCTCCCCAGTCCCCGTGCGGGCTGGGACCTGGGCCTACAGGTAGGAGGGCAGCGGGCCACCTGCCGGGGCCGCCCTGGGAGACACTGCGCATACGGGCCCGGCCAGCCACCCACCTGACGTTCTGGTGCCGCTTGACGTAGAGGCTGTGGAAGTTGTTGTCAGGCAGGTAGCGGCGGTCCCCGCGCTCCTTGAGCCGCTCGATGATGGCCAGCTTCATGCCCATGGAGATGTGGGCAGGCAGCACGGACAGCAGCAGGTTCTCCTGGCACGTGGGGCACAGGCAGGGCGGCGTCAGGCCCCGGGTCTCCATCCTCTCTGCCCTCCTGCCCCTCTGCCCACCACGTGCCCCATTGCTGCTGGCCTACACCCTGCTACCAACCCGGCAGGCACACACCCTCCCGTGTCCCCAGCAGCCCCCGGGATGACACCAGCACAGGTGTCTGGCCAGGTGCCCCAGGCGCCTCACCGTGCTGTTCAGTGAGCACATCCTCAGAGAAAGGATGCAGGGCGTGGGGCCGGGGGGACAGCCGGGGGGCCGGGCAGGGCCAGGCGGGTCCCCACCTGCTGGCGCTTCTCGATGCGCAGCTTACGGCGGATCTGAATGCACTTCACAGTGTAGGTGAAGAGGTCTCGGGAGGCATCCTGCATCTGGTGCTTGTGGAAGGCGCCCGTGAGGTTCCCGCACAGGAAGACCACAGCGTTGGCCAGCAGCTGCGGGCGGGCCGTGGCGGGCTCAGCATCAGGCCTGGCCCGTGCCCCAGGACACCGACCCCCTTGGTGGGCTGGTGACGGCACCCCCTCCCCGATCCCTGGCCTCCCAACCCACTCGGGCTGCAGCCTCCCTGGGGTGGGCAGGCAGGGAAACAGGTTCAGACTCACTGGTCTCCTAGACTCATTAGTCTCCTAGTAGGTCACTGCGACCCCAGGACCAGGACTCAGGCCTGTCTCAGCATCCACCAGACATTCCCTGGTGCAGAAGCGCTCAGGCCCCAGAGACCGGAGCAGCCAGCCACTTCCAGGGCGGCAGGAGCACAGCCCCTCACAGAGCCCAGAGGGAGAGCCAAGGACTGCCACGGAAGGCACAGGGCCAGGCTGGCTGCCCAGAGCTCTGGCCCCCACCTCCCAGACCAGACACCAGGCCTGCTCAGGAGGAAAACACATCTGCGCGCCACCACTAACTGTTCATAATCACTCAACGCAAAGGACACCAGACGCGGCGTCCGACCCTGTGCAGATGGGGCTCTGGGCTGAACGAGCGAAACCTCGGGAACAGGGCCTCACCCAGCAGTAGTGCGCTGGACCCAGGAAGGAGGCCCGAGGGTCAGGGCTCGAGGGAGGGGCTGAGCCTCCGGGGTACCCCAGGCCAACAAAGAACAGGCTGCAGGGCAGGGCACCTGCCGACTTGGACGAAGCCCGGCCTCGAGGCCACCCATCGGCAAACACCTCTGTCTCCGAGGCCTCCAACTCACCCGCTCCAGCCTTGGCTGCCCTCGGCCCAAACCAAAGCCCCACCCAAGGCCTTAGCCGGCCCCGCGCCCCAGACCCACACGCCCCTCACCTGCAGCCCTACACGGACGCTGGGCGTGGTGAAGGCCCCCATCAGAGCGCCGAGCACCAGGAGGTGGGAGGTGCTGGAGACGACCCCGGCCACGACGGCACCCCGCGTGCTGAAGGGCAACAGCGTGTACACCACGAAGACCACGAACAGGAAGAAGGGCACCTGCACGCAGAGGCGTCGTGAGCGCGGCCACCACGCCGCCCCTGCCCGGGGCCCAGCTGGGGTCACTCCGCAGCCCTGGCTCGCGGGGATGGCCCTGGAAGCCTGAACTCTGAGGCTACGCCCCCCTCCCCGCGCCCTCGGCCCTCAGGTCGGCCCCTTCCCCCACCCTGTGTGGCGAGAGGCAGCGACAGACACAGGATAGAAGGAGAAAATGATGCCCAGCCAGCATCATCTCCTACAAGCTGATTTACCATCTGGGGCTGAGGCTGAGCCTCCGCCGCCCTCGTGACCCAGCGAGCTCTCGCCTGGTGCCCACTGCCCACGGCCCTCCCTCCGCAGGAATGGTAACTACTGCCACCCCCAGCAGCCCAGCTCACCGGCCCCGCCCACGCTCTGAGCTGGCCCCTGCTGCTCCCCCCCCACCCCCGCCCAACCCGCCGGCTCCCACCCCTGCTGGGAACGGCACCCTCCCCCGAGCTTCCCACCTGCATGGCTTGCCCGAGCCTCACCCCACCCCAGTCACAGGACCCAGCCCCAACGGTCAGAGCCGCCCCCCTCCCCGGTGACAATGACCGTCCAGGGCTGGGCCCATGCCCCAGGCCAGCCAGCGCAGCTCAAGCTGGTTGAGAAAGGGCTGTCTCTTTCATCTGGCGTGGGTAGGCTGGTGGACGGGCAGCCCGGAGGTGCCGCAGGCACCTCTGTCCCGAGCTGGGGGTGGCCTGACAGGGAATGAAAGAGCACAGAGGAAAGCAGAGCCTGGAGAGCTCGGGACCTGGCCTTCCTGCTGAAGCCCCAGACCAACCCCTGGGCCCCTCCTGGCACGTGAGCCAGTCTGTGCCTTTTTGCCTCTTTGAGCTGGAAATGTGTCATTTCCAGAAAGAGCACAGCCAGACATTCAAGTGGACACTCTTCTCCCACCTCACCCCCATCGCATCAGCACAGGCCTGAGAGAACAAGATCAGCCCAGGGCCCATCTCAGTCACAGAACCACAGCCCGGAGAGAGGGAGGGGCCCGTGGCTGGCACACCCAATGCGGCCTGGTCTCCAGAAGGGATCTGATGCCCAGAGGGGACAGGAGCTACCGAGTGCACAGCTGGCTGGCAGCACCCAGCCCCCAGGGGCGCCAGGGTCCCCTGCCCTGTTACCTGCTCCCAGTCACAGGCCTCCTTCATCCATGAGTCAAACACCAGCACATAGCCCAGCGTCACAAGGCAGGCCCAGATGAGTAGCGCCGAGGCCCTGAGCCACCGGCGGACGAGGCACTCAACATACACGAGCGCGTAGAGAGCCACAAACACGGCAAGCGTGAAGAACGCCGTCCCCAGGACAGCCTGGTGTCTGGAGGGGTCCTGGGGGGAAGGGGCGGGGGGTGAACACACACAGAAATGCCATAGCTTTCCCCAGCGGGGTGCCACCTCCTCCAGAAAGCCTGCCAGGTTAGCCTGTCCAGCCTGCCCTAAGCAAGGTCACTTGCTGCTTCCTCCACGTGGGTGGTGTCCACCCTCCCTCTAAACATCAAGTTCTTTCTTACCTCAGGCTTTGTGCTGTTGCCTCTGCTAGGGGTGCCTTCACCACCACCTTTCCCCAGTCACCTGTGGGGCCCAGCCCTATGACGTTCTCACTCCCCACCCCTCCCCCTCAGGCGTCCCCCGGGGTCCCCAGCAGCTCTGTGCACACCTGCAGGGCACAGGTACAAGAGCACAGGAGCAAAGCTGTGCAAAGCCTCCTGGGGGAGAGGCCAGTGCTCCTAACTCATAAAGAATGAATGGATGTTTATGAGGAAATACGACCAAAGGCATCCCAGACAGGGGAAGAGCTGAAGGAAAGGTACAGAAGTGTGACACTGTGGGGAGAAGGTAACAGGCAAGACGTTCACAGGTGGACAGCACCTGGTTTCCCCCAGAGGCCCGTAAGCTCCATGAGCACAGAGACTAATCTGGGGCCAGCACCCAGTGGGTGCTCAGTAACTATGTGCCAGATGACAAAACAAAGGCCCTCGGGTTTACATCCACAGAGATACAGGCAGCACCGTCAGAGCACCTACTGGGTGCTGGCCACCTTACACATATCACCCTGTTAACAGCCTGTAGTCTCTGATGTTTTCTTCTAGAACTTTACTGTCCCATACAGCCACCACTAGCCACATGTGGCTATTCAAAATTAAATTTCCAATAATTAAAGATAAAATCGAAAATTCAGTTCCTCAGTCATACTAGCCACATTTCAAGTGCTTAACAGCCACGCAGAGGTAATGGCTGTAGCAGGACGAGGCCTAAGGCAGAGATAATATCAGTGGTGCCTGCTGTCTTAAGAAGGATTCTGAGACATACACCCCCCCACCCCGGCCGGCTCCGTGAGAAAGAGTGCTGGGATTGATGCATGATGTCTGCCACGGTACTGGAAGTGGGAGCGGTGATACACAGGCCTTCAGTAAAATCAAAGTCCATTGTGGAGAAAAGTGAGGGTAATTTATTTGGCCAAATTAATGTAACATCTAAAACCGCCCCAGACTTAAAAATTAAAATAAAAAATGTGTCTTCCTCCAGCCTAAATATGCTCCATAGCACTTTACAGATGCAGAAACTCAGGCTTTAAGAAGATAATGACTTGCCCAAGGCCTCACAAATACAAAGCATCAGAGCTGAGACCTGGAGCCCAGGGAAGCCCCCAGCGCCCACGGGCTGCCCCCACTCACCCCGTAGCTGAAGGCAATGATGATGAGGACTGCGCAGGCAGTGATGGCCACCAACAGGAGTGTGAGTAGCAGCGGTCCATGCTGGCTGGTGAGGCGGTACTTCTCGTAGAGCGTGTCGTGGTTGGGGTCCTCCTCGCCCTCGTTGAGGAAGTAGCGCCCCTTGGCCGGCATCCTCCACCTCTGGCACCCCCGCCCAGCAGTCCACGCAGGAAACCCCGCAGCCTGGGGAGCATCTGTCTGCCGACACCCACCCCTGTGCGCCTAGGCCTCTGGTTTCTCCGAGCCTGGCAGGCGGAGCGGGGCAGGAGTCCCCTCAGCCAGCAGCTCCATGGACACACGGGGCCTGCACTGCTCCAGCCGCCAGGCCTTGCTCACTGCAGAGCCCGCATCTGCTTTTGCATCCAGGCCCGAATGAACAGACATGCAGGGTCCTCAGCTCTGCAGAGACACAAAGCAGACCAAGATTTGACCTGGACTGGGAAGGCTGGCATCGGGCGAGAGCAAGGCCAGGCCTCATAGCCCCAGGTCTGATTTATCAACCTTAACCAAACCTAACTTTTAGGTCTTTAAAGCTTGGCCCACCCCAAGGTCATAAAGCTGGTCTTCTGTGTTTCCGAGAACCGCGCGGTCCGATACAGTAGCCACTAGCCACATATGACCATCAAAAATGTAATTTAAGTTTATTAAAAATGAAGTTAAAAGTTCAGTCCCATATAGAGGCTACTTGGAGAAGATAAATGGTGGCAGGAGGTGGCCAAATCTACCACGTGGGCTAGTCAACAACAGTGGTACCCAGGAGAGATCCTGGAGGGCTTGTGAAAACACAAATCACTGGGCTGCATTCCCAGCGTCAGTAGGACTGGGAGGGGCCTGAGAAGAAACGTGCATTTCTCACGTGTTCCCAGAAGACGCTGAAGCTGCTGGTCCACACTTTGAAAACTACTGGCCTACAGGACAAATAGCCCATTATTAACCAGTCAGTACCATGAGAGAGAGTGGGGATGTTACAGAATAAAATAAATTTAAAAGGCTTACAAACCCAGTGCGATATAATGGACTTTAACTGGATTTTGATTCTAGAAAGCTGCAACTACAAAAAAAAATGTTGAAACGACTGGTGAAATCTAAATGTGAACTGAAGGTGGGATGAAGTTAATAAATTACACTTAATTTTTTTGAGTATAATAATAGCTTGATTACATTTAAAACATTTTGAAAGTTAAAAAACAAATGTCAGCCCCTCAGCCACACCAGTCACATTTCAAGGGCTCAACAGCCACACACAGCTAGCGTTTATTACACTGGACAGCACAGGGATAGAGCCCTTCTATTATCCAGAAACTTCTACTGGAAAGCACTGCTCTAGAAGTTTGAACAGTTTACTTTCACACGTAGGTCTCCGATCCATCTCAAGGAATTCTTGTGTATGGTGTGAGGCAGGGACCAAGCTTCTTTTTTCTGAATGGATATCTAATTACCCCACCAGCCTTTCGTGGAGCCACCATCCTTCCTTCAAGAGTTTTAGTGGAGGCACCTTTGTCCTAAGTCAGGTGGCCAGGCATGTGAAGTCTGTTCGCAGGCTTTCTTCTGTTCCAGTGGTTCTTGTGCAAAGACCTCACTCACTCGATTACTGGAACTTCTCAATGAGTCTTGTGTCTCAGACACTAACGCCAGCTTCACTCAGAGGATACCCCTTGCATTCATGTTATGTTAAGCTTCCACGTAAGACTGAATTTTTCTAAAAGGGCCCACTGACAAGAATTTAAGAACCTTGCAAGCTCTGCTTCATAGATAAGGAAACTGAACCTCAGAGAAGAACACGGTGGACCCTTTATGACAAAGTTGAGAGCGGACCCCAGGCTTGCAATGCTTAGCCCAGAGGGGCTCCCTCTTTCCCCAGCACCATGCATTTATTTGCCCATTCCTTTATTCCCAAACAGCTCGTTAACCATGCCTATGGCACACCAGGCCCATTATATCTCCTGTGTGTCAGGCTAGCTCTCTCTCCCCCTAGGACTCCCAGTCTCCAGGGAGAGAAAGTTACCAAAAAAATGTGCAATCCCTAGATGTAGCGACTGGGGCTTGGGGTGGCTGACATATTCCCAGCAGGAACCTTGTGTCAAGGGAGCAGCCCTGGACCAGGAGTCCAGGCCCCCAACATCCTCCAGGCCTGCATCAGCTATAGGAACCAGGACAGGGCAGGGGGCAGGGAGGTGGTAAGATATGGGAAGGCTCAGGGCAGACACAAAGGGTGCAAATGGCCACTGGTGGAAGCCGTGAAGGAAAGTTGGTCCAGAGCCCCCAAAGGCAAAATAGCAGGGCACCCAGAGTCCCAGAGTCTGAGTGAAGTCCCCCAGTGAGTGCCAACTGCCTTGAGTAACCTTGGGGCCACCTTGGATCGGGAGTCACCTGCGGCACTATTCCACCTGGGAGCTCCTGTTCCTGAAACCCCAGGAACAAAATGGAAAAACCACATGTTTGGGGGTGGAGGAAAGGGCTGTTTGCCAGGAGTCCTGGCCCCTCTGCTCCTTCTGGGCCCAGGCAGGTGTCTACAAGCCTCGGCAACTACCTGTTTAACCCAGGCAACCCTGAGGGGGTTGGGCCAGGACCGCCAAAGTGTGCAAAGTGCTTGGACAAAAGCTACAAATCTGATTTCTACGTGAAATACTGATTTCCAACTGTTGCCAGCTGAGTTCTAAAATGTGCTTGGTGCCAACAGCCAAACCGTGGAAACACCTGAATACCCATCGACGGATGGATGGATGAAGAAGATGTGGTGCATATGCACAATGGAATATTACTCAGCCATGAAAAAGGATGAAATAATGCCATCTGCAGCAACGTGGATGCAACTAGAGATTATCGTGCTAAGTGAAGTAAGTCAGAAAGAGAAAGACAAATACCAAATGATATCACTTATATGTGGAATCTAAAACGTGGCACAAATGAACGTATCTACAAAACAGAAACAGACTCATAGATATAGAGATCAGACTTGTAGCTGCCGGGGGAGAGGGGAGGGAGAGGGATGCACTGGAGTTTGGGGTTGGTAGATGCAAACTATTACATTTAGAAGGGATAAACAACAAGGTCCTACCGTATAGCACAGGGAACTATGTCCAATCTCCTGGGATAAACCTAATGGAAAAGAACATAAATATATGTGTAGCCGACTCACTTCGCTGCACAGCAGAGATCTGCACAGCACTGTAAATCAACATTACTTCGATTTAAAAAGTCTCTAAAATTTGCATAGCACAGCCCACTAGTTCGCCACCTCTAAAGCTACGCTCAGCAGTCTTTGTTCCACAAGAGGCATTTTTTGAGTACTAACCATATATGCCCAGCCCTGTGCTAAAGGGGTCACAAAACAAGGTAAGGTCCCTGCCCTGAGAAGCCCCCACCCCCGGGCACGTGTAAAACAGCTGTCATGCTGTCACGCCAGGTGCCTGCACATCCATCTCCACTCTCGCCTTCATAACCTGCTAAGGACAAGGTGTTACAGCCATTTCCCAGATGCAAAACTGAACCCAGAGAGGGAGCGTGTCTTGCCTAAGATTACACAGCCGGAGCTGGTTGGTAGAAGGGCTGGGATTCAAACCTGAGTCTGCCAGCTTCCAAACCAGGGCTCCTTGGCCCAGCCTCACTGTCTTACTGAACTGAGAAAGGCTTCCCCATGGAGCTCCTTCCAGAAGCAGCAGGTCCCAGTGACTGAACCAGTTGTCAGAAGTATACACAACACTGCCTGTCCCTCCGGCCTGGTGCAAACACCAGTGCACCGGGACTGCCAGGCTGAGAAACCCCAAACTCCAAGGAGCCAAGGCAACTCCCCACAGCTGCTCCATCCCCCAGACAAAGCCCCCAGAGCAGAGCTGTGGGTGGCCAGGACATGCACAAGTGTGCATGTGTGTGCACGTGTGCATGTGCGCGTGCACGCACACACACACACACACACACACACACACACACACACACCATGGAGCCTTTCACCCCCAGATGCCAACCTGCCCTTCCAGGCACACAAAGCCGGGCTGAGCCAGGCATGGAGAGAGAGGGATTAGTTGGAAGATTCCGAGAGTCTTGGGAACTCAGGCCTGGTAAACACTCCTCTTGGGGATCTAATTAGGCCACTTCCTGGGCAACGGCAGGCAGGAGAGGAGGCAGACAACGGGCAGTACTGGGCACGGAGACTAGGCCCCCCAGGGACCCCGTCCAGCTCCGGCAGAACGAGCCAGGGCTGGGAGGAAGGGCCGCACTTCTCCCTCCTGCAGACAACCCAGCACCGAGAGGCACCTGCACAGGCCAGCTCCTCTCCAGGATGAGACCCAGAGGCCCCTCTGTCGGGGCAGGTTTCAAGGCCCCTCTGTCTAATCTCCAGTTCTTCTGCCAGTTGCCAACTCAGCTGATAACTGGGAGGGCCCCTATGAGGCCCTGGATGAACCCCTTTGCCAGGTCTCCAACAAGTGTTGCCGCAAGCTCAGCTCGCAGGCCTCGGTGATGGGAAGCTCATCCCCTCTCGGGCCAGTCTTCTCCAGCACTGGGCGCGGCTCTGGCTGTAAGTCCGACCTGAGGTCAAGCCAGGCCCTGCCTCCCTGTCACTCCGTCACCCACACCCCGCGGGTCCTTTGTGAACTCCAAAGACACCAAGAGCAGAGACATCGAGGCCCTTTTACCTGGAGAGGCTGGATTCCCAGGGCTCCCTCACCGTCACTCACACCTCACAATAACTCTGGCAGGGGAGCAGCCCCATCTCACGGAGGAGGGGGACCCCAAGGGTCCAGTTGGGAGGGTGTTTCCCGCTTCTGCTGGACATGGTCCTCTCCCCCCTCTCAGCCCTGGTTCAGGGGCCACATGACCCAGGTCTGGCTCTTCAGCGCAGTCTCTCCCAAGCCGCAGTGACTGGTTTAAAGATGCACATGTGACCAAAACCATGTCAGTGAGAATACTCTTTGGGACGTTTGCTGGCCCACGAGGAAAAGATGCTCTCTTTGCCCGCGGCCTGGAGCTGCTGGCAGCCACCTGAACCACCACAGTAGACAGCCCACCTGAGAAGGAAGCCCACACGGAGAAATGGTGAGAGACAGAGCCCTGAACATACCCGCTGGGGCCCCCAGATCCAGCTCTGTCTGAGGCTCAGGCAACCCCCAGGTATTTCCTCCCAAGGGATAATCAATACCCCTCCCAGCTGAAGTCAGGGTGAGCTTCTGGCACTTGCAACCAAGAGTCCCCAGGTCCATGTTGGGCCTCCTGCCCCAGTCTGCTGTGTCCAGAAAGCCCTCGTGGCCCCTTGATGAGTCCAAGTCGGGAGAAGTTAGCTCAAAGGTGAGAGCGGGCCCCTGCAGACGCAGCCAGTCCTGGCTAAGACCTCCTCTGGAGGGACGCCGGCCAGGGAGGGGAACCCTTCACCATCCCCACCCCAGCTCATACCTCTGTCACCGTGTCCCAAACTAAGCAGGGCAGCAGGGGGCCCAAGGCTGCAGGAGGGATTAGGGAGCGGAGGGACGTACTTAGGTAGAAACTGATACCGGCGGAATCAATCTCTTCCCCCAAGCGATCCTGGCGGACTCAGCTCCCCGCAGCCGCAGGGCCTGTGACTGAGCAGGACAGACCATCACAAAATCTACTGACTGCTTATTGTTTCCCGGCACTGTAGTCTCTCTAAATCTGCACCCCTGCCCTGTAGGTAAGACTGCTGTGTCTGTTTTATGGATGTGGGAGCTGAGGCAAGGAGAGATTCAGTTACTTGCCTGAGGTCACAAAGCTAGTAAAAGAGAGCTGGAATTTGAGTACAGGCCACTCAGGGTCCTGCCCGTCACCCTCCCAATGCTGACATTCAAAGAGCCCATAACATCTCAAAATGCCAACCCCTTTCTACCCTCCCCCTTCAAGGCCCCAGACAGAGGGTGGGGGGCAAAGTGGACTCCATCAAGGTACCTCCCTCTGCCTTCCAGGGGCAAGATGAGGCAGCCATGCCAGGGAGCCTCCTCGAAGCCAGCAAGATCCAGGAGGGCCTCTTCCTCCAGGAAGCCCTCTGAACTACCCCATACACACCGTCTTCTCCCTTCCCTGCAAAAAGACAGGACTGGGGTCTTCTTGCCAAATACTGACAGGCGGGGTCCAGGTTCCTCAGCTAGAAGAGCTGCTGGAGATAGGGTGCTGGGACCTCGAATTATGACTGCAGGACTGGGCCCTCAGGGGTGCTCAGGAAATCCTTCCCCAGCGGGACTGGCTGATCTGGCAGCACCCCCAGCCCTACCACACCCCTGGGGGAGTTCTAGCCCACCCCAGCTTTCACAGACACAGACAGGATACCCACTTCCTCACCCAAGCAATACTGGCAGGAACCCAGCCCGGCTTCCTCTGGCCCTGCCCTGGCAGGCCCCGGAGCTGTACAGGGCCTGGTGGCCCCAGAAAGGGGAAGTGGGGCCTTGGGGTGTGAAGCGGGGCAGGCAGGCAGGCCTAAGGAGAGGAGAGGGCCCACTCAAGCCCCTCAGGCCGGACCCTGTACCCACGCCCCGCCCAGGTGACCGTACTGCTGCAGCCAGGAACCCACCAGCACAGTCTTGCCCCCTAGGCCAGCCCAGTGCCTGGTGGGCTGGGTCACTGGCAGACTTTCTGTTTGCTGAGGGACTCATGTTAATGCCACCTCCCTCAGGAGACCCAGAGCTCTGTGAAGGAGAGCCACCAGCCCCGGCCTGGCACCTAGGGGCACCCAGAAAACCTCAGGGGACTAAGGGCCTCCCCAAGCCTTAGCTCGTGCCGGGGCCTAACCTCCCTCCCCATACCATTCTCTCCTGGACATCTGCGCCCCTCGGGAGGCCTTCCGAGACTTCTATCAAACATCCCCGCACCTGCCTCACCAAATCGTGGTGGGATTTACGTCTGTGTCCTGCAGCTAGGCCCTGGCAGATGCTTGTGGGACGGACAGATGGATGAGCCAACCAACTCGAGTCCTGAGTCAGGCAGAAAGGTGGCAGAGAGCAGGCAGGGCAGCTTTGGTGAGGGGGCTGGGGGGCGGGCATTAGGGCGGAAGATGATGAAAACAGACAAAAGGGTCTCCCCCAGAACCGGAAGTACCTGCCGCATCACACCTTCCCGCAGGTGAGCTGTACCTGGAGGGAGGAGGCCTGGGTTCAAATTCCAGCTCTGCTACCCTTGGCCATAGGAGTGGCAGAGTCTCTCACACTCTGGGCCTCAGTTTTCTCATCAGTAAACTGAGGTGCTGATACCCAACTTCGGGGGAGAGCGAGGCGCAGGTCCTCACGGCCAACAGGCCAAGTTTGTGAGGACAAAATAGCAAATGCGCCCAGAAGGAAGGCTCAATTCCTAGAGCTGAGGAAGCCCAACCATGAGGTCCAAACAGGAGAGACAGAGGTGCACGGGGGGCAGAGCCCCTAACAACCCTCCACTTTATCTCCCCACCTCCTGGCGACAGTCTGCAAAGCCACCAGGCAGGAGCAAAAGCCGAAGCCCCCAATAGCATATGCCCCCAGACAGCCCTGCTCCCCAAGAACTCCCAGGCTGACTCTACCCCAGCCTCTAGGGACCACAAGCTGTCACTCAGTCTTGGGGTCTAGAGACCTGTGTTCCAGTCCCAGCTCTGCCACTAACGTGTTCTGTGACCCTTACCTGATCCGGGCCTCGGTTTTCCCTCTGCCAAAGGAGATGGTTATGTCAAATCTCTGAGGCCCAGCTCTGGGCTGGGCTAGGAACGGAGGTTAAATCATGAAACAAAGAGAACTGAGGAAAAGCTGAAAAGCCTGCGTGTTGCCATCTGGCCCCAGAGGGCTAATTCCAGGGGTGGGGTAGGGAATTGTTCTTTGCTCCTGAAATCCTCCCTTCCAGTCTTCCTCTGGATTAGGCATTACCCTAGTCAATCTCTCCTCTAAAACACAAATACCTTGTCACCCCTCCCCCGCAAGGCTCCAGCCGCCAAGGATAATAAATCCAGTTTGCCATCTCCTGTGCCAATTCTAATGATGGTTAGTAATTGCCTGGGAAGAGTTCATCTATTCATTCACGCATCTTGACAGAGATTCACGCATTCACTCCTTCAGGAGATGTGCACTAACACCTTCTGAGTGTCAAGAGGAAACTCAGCTCCAGGCACAAGTTTTCAGAAGGCAGACCTTGGTGCCCCCTTCCCCCAGGTGTCTGCAAAGGGCTCTGCACACAGGAGGTGTTCAGGCAACAATGTTTACTAACTGACCAACTAAACAACCAGGTTCCCATATTGGAAAGAACAGCTATATCTTCCCCCAACTCTTGCCTGAAATTCCACCATTAGTTATTCATTCCTTTAAGTACTATCTTCACTAGGCTCCCCCTTTAGAATGAAAACTTTCATGCCCATGTTTCATTCCTGATCCCTTTCCCCTCGATAACAAAGAACAGAAAGGGGAAGTCTAGCTGGCCTTCAGGGACCTCATGTGGTGCTACTTCTGCCCAAGATGGCAGAACACTGGGCTTCCCACGGCCCACCCAGACAGTGGTTCTGCTGGTGACAGAAGATTTAACCCAGAGTAGCCACTGTCCTGGAAAGAGCAAGAAAGATTTAGGTTTAAGTCTTAACTTCTGCACTGCTAAGTTGCCTATTTAAAAAGTCAGCAGAGCCCAGAGGAGGGAGAGAAAGCTGGAGGCATAATTTATACCAGGATGATTTCCAAAGAGCAAGAAACCATGAAAGAATTCTCATATAATGCTGTAGTGAGTAAGTCCTTTCTAACCTGACACAAAACCTAAAAGCCACAATGAAAAGACTGATAAATTCGATTACAATTAAAAATTCTTTTTCTACATAGTAAAAACTATCAAAAGCAAAATCAAAAGATGAGCAAGAGATTATGGAGACATTTGCAATTTTTATCTCCCTAAAGAGCTAATCTCCCTCATATGTAAAGAGTTCCTACAAATCAAAAAGAACAATAACCCAATAGAAAAATGGGAGAAGAGGATGAACAGAAAGTTCACAGAAAGACAATACAAATCTCTTAAATATTTGGAAAGAAGCTGACCTCACCCATAACAAGAGAAATGCAAATTAAAACTACTGTGGAAAACCATATCTACCTACCCAATTGGCAAAGATCAGAGCATTTCATAAATCTGTGTTGGCTAGGCCGGGGGGGAAACAGACACTCACGTTCACCCCTGGGGGGTGTGTGATTCAGCACAACGTCTGGGGCAGGCAGTTTCATCATATCTAACAGACTCACTAATACACACACACACCTTTTGACCTAGCAAACCTACATCAAGTAATTTATCCTATAAACACTTTCACCATGTGTGAAATTTGACATATGTACAAAATTATTCATTGCAGCACTATTTGTAATTGCAAAACACTGAAAACAATATGTGTTATCAGTCTGGGGAAGATAAATCACAATACGTTCTTACAGTGGAATACAATGCAGCTATCTAAAAGATGCAGCAGCTTGAACCATACTGTGGAAGGGTATCCTGTGAAAAATGCACATGGTGAAGGTCACGCCTAGAATGGATTAGGACTGAACCAGGACACAGAAACACCAAAACTGCTGCTTTGTCAGAGTGAACGAATCTTACTCCTCCTCATTTTCAGTTTCTATTTCTATTGTTATAATGTAGCTTATGCAATTTTTTTTAAGTTTTCAGTAGAAAAAACAAGATCGACCATATACATAGTGCCTATCGTTAACAACACTGTATTGAATACTTAAAATTTTTTCAAGAGACTTCCCTGGTGGCGCAGTGGTTGAGAATCCGCCTGCCAACGCAGGGGACATGGGTTCAATCCCTGGTCCGGGAAGATCCCACATGCTGTAGTGCAACTAAGCCCGTGTGCCACAACTACTGAGCCTGCACTCTAGAGCCTGCAAGCCACAACTACTGAAGCCCACGTGCCACAACTACTGAAGCCCGTGTGCCTAGAGCCTGTGCTCTGCAACAAGAGAAGCCACTGCGATGAAAAGCCCACTCACCGCAACGAAGAGTAGCCCCAGCTCGCCGCAACTAGAGAAAGCCTGCATGCAGCAACAAAAACCCAATGCAACCAAAACTAAATAAAAATATATTTAAAAAAATTTTTTTCAAGACGGTAGATTTTATGTGTTATCTTAAAAATAATAATGATAAACTAAAAGGGGGAGGAAAATTTAGGCTGTGAGGGACACGTTTATGGCATGGATTGTGGTGATGGTTTCACGGGTGTATACTTACCTCCACACTTATGAAGTTGTATACAATAAAAATGCACAGCTTTTTGTATGTCACTCATACCTCAATAAAGCGTTTTTTAAATAAATACATAAAGTAAAAAATAACGACCCTAACAGAAAAACTCAAAGGGCAATATAAAGCGACTGATCATTGAAGTGACGCTCTAAGTTTATTAACATGGAAAGATGTGTTCCTGGCATGTTTGTCGGGGTGTGTGTGTGTGTGTGTGTGTGTGTGTGTGTGTGTGTGTACATATATAAATATGTATGTGGGGACTTCCCTGGTGGCACAGTGGTTAAGAATCCACCTGCCAATGCAGGGGACACGAGTTCGAGCCCTGGTCCGGGAAGATCCCACATGCCGCAGAGCAACTGAGCCTGTGAGCCACAACTACCGAGTCTGCGCTCTAGAGCCCGCATGCCTAGAGCCCGTGCTCTGCAACAAGAGAAGCCACCACAATGGGAAGCCCGTGCACCTCAAGTAGCCCCCGCTCGCCACAACTAGAGAAAGCTCGCGCACAGCAACAAAGACCCACCGCAGCCAAAAATAAATAAATAATTTTTTAAAAAAATTTTATAAAATATGTATGTGAATACACAAAAAATAAATAGAGCCTATAAATGAAAGAAGAAGAAAAGGAAAACGAGCCCCAGGTCCATCAGGTCTAAGACGCATGACCCTGAAAAAGTTACTTATCCTCCTTGAGCCGCACTTTCCTCATTTGAAAGAAAGGGAGAATAACGTTCAGACCACCCAGGGCTTTGAGGGGATTCAGTGGAGGTGATGTAAGCAGAGCACGGTGGCGGGGGGCGGGGAGGGGGCTGCACCTGGCACAACACGCCAGGTCAAGACGACAAGTACTACCAAGTTGGCAGAAAGGGCCTTAAGGGCTGTGGGTGGGCCCAGAACCTGCCCCTTCCCCTTCAGCCCACTCTGTCATGAGCCTCGGCACCAAAGAGGTCAAGGCACCCCGGCCCCCTCCCTGCTCTGGAAGTGGCCTAGCCTCTGGGGTGGATACAGCAGTGTCAGCAACTTGGGACTGCTTTCTGGGGTACAAGCAGCATCAGCATCGCGTGGGCTCACACGCCCACGCAGAGCCTAGCTGGACCTCAAGGGAGCAGCTGTCCACTGGGTCAAGGAAAGCGGGAAGGTGGGCCTGAGCCAGAGAGAGCTTCCAGGCAGCACGGGGTCCTCACCCCAAGGCCTCTAGGGCTGTGGAGAGGAGAGGAGAGGAAACACAACGCCCGGCCCTCCAGACACGCTCTGCACACCCTGAACCCAACTGGGAGACAGAGGGCAGGAAACCCGACGGGAGGCGCCCCTGCCATCAGCCTCCAAGCACCTGCAGGGAAGAGGCAAGGTCCTTGCATCCAGACCCCCAGGGCGGGTTAAGGGTGCTCTCCCTCTGTTTCCAGCCAGGGGAACCAACTCCGGGATCCTAAGCTCCTCGTCCAAAGCCTCCTGGCTGGGATTCAAACTCAGAGCTGCCCACTCCAAGGCCCAGACTCCTTCCTAACCCTGCGTCTGCATTTCCTGAGGTGTGCCCTGCCCAACAGCAGGGCCGTGAAAAGCCACACGCACACCAGTTTCTGGTCACAGGCAGTGCTGGGCTTCGCATTCTCTTCCTCTTTCTCTAAAGATACCCTGTGCACATTAGCAAATTCAAGGTTCTGAGAAGTCCTGCAGGAAAGCAAGCTGCTGAATTAATGAACACAGCTAAGCATTTCCCAGTCTTTTTGATTCACGAGGCCCTTTTTGCATTAAATCTCTAAGGGATCCTCTTGGGGAAATGCTGACTTTGGCATCTCCAAGACTCGGCTCAGGGATCCTCCCCCAAGAAGACTCCCTAGGCAACTGTGGCCCACAGAGGCCATGATCTGCCCCTTTTCTGAGAGCCTGGGAGCTCCCTCAAGCTGGGCCCCGACTCCCCCGCCTCCACCTTCCCCTGGGCTGGGCTGCGTGGGCGCACAGGAACCAGCCCTGACCTTGGCCTTCAGGGTAGCATTCGGGGAAGACTGGAGGAGGCCCTGCCCTAGGGCAGTTTTCAGCTGGGGAAGCAATCTGCCCTGGGGAAGAGAAAGTGGGAAAAGGCACTAAATACCAACCAGGAAAGACCCTCCTGTCATACTTCCTGCCTCTCCCGCGCAGGGCTGCGAAGTGCCCCCTGCCTCAGTCTCCCCACCTGCCATAAGCAAAGCAGTGCGGGGGATAGAGACCTAAGGTCCAGCCCCGCTCTGCCTCTGGCCCTCTCTGGGCCTGATTCCTCCAGGGGCAGGGAAGGCCCCCAGGGTGTGCGAGGTCCCTTCTCACTGAGACTACCAGAGAAGCTAGCCACAGAGAGGGCAGCGGGAAAGGCACATGGAGAGGCACCTCCACGCAGAGCTCAGCAGGCCCTGTCGGGGCCGTGGCCTCCCCAGCACCCGTGAGGCATCACTGTCTATCTAGTCTGGCTCCCAAAGCCAGTGCCTCCCCAAGAGGTCCTCCCTCGGACTCCCGCCACACCAGCCACCAAGAGTGCCTGGCCCTAACCCAAGATGCTAAGACCCCCCTTCCCCAAGGCTTCCTGGGGACTGTGCGAGGTCAAAGGGGCACATGGGGGACGGGGCGGGAGGGCTGCCTGGTAAAGCCCAGCCCAGAGCCCGGAAGAGCCCTTCTGCAGGGGAAGCGGCCCCAGCCGACCTCCCCCGCACCCCTAAAAGCCCGGCTTCCGGAGCCACAAACACAGGGGCTCGGGAGCCCCTCCCCACGGCTGTCCCCCCAGCCCAAGCTCCCCATTCCTGCTTGGGCACCCCTTCCTTCCAGGCTCCGCTGGGCACAGGAAGTCGCCGTGATGGAGGCTCAGTCTCCGGCAGCCACATGCCCCCCAAACCCAAGCCTCCCCTGGGATTTTCCACCAGGGCTCCCCACGCCTGTCCGCGACCCCAAAGACAACGAGCCCCGTCCTGCTCACCCCCAGCCAACCAACTCCTCCAGGGCTTCCTGAGACCTTCTTCTCGGCTGTGTGATTTGACTTATTTCGGTTCCCCAAACAAGCCCCACCCTTTCATCTCCAGGCTAAGACAGTCTAAAAGCACTGCCTACCTCCCCACCCCCAAACTCCCTCTGCCTGGCAAACTCCTACCGGCCCTTGAGAGCCAGGCTGAGCTGCCACCTCCTCCAGGAGGGCTGCCCAGCCTTGACTCAGTGCCTGCACTTCCCACCACAGAACAGGGCCCCTGGCCTGTCGCTGCCTGATCACGTGATGCCTCTACCAAGGCCGATGTCTGGCCACGCGCTGCCCTGCTTTCAGGACCCAACAGTGCCTGGCACGCAGCGGACACTCAAACCCCAAGTTCACGAACTGAGTCAAATACAGCCCGCCCTGAACCGCAGGGTCTGGCCCCCAACCCTGGGGTCCCTAGTCCCATCTGCTTGAGCTTTGGCACGTCACCTGCCTCTCAGGCCTCGATTTCTCACCTGAGCGATGGGGACGAAAACACTCCCCCACTCCCCGGCCTGTTCTGGCAGTGAAATGACCTTGTGGCTAAAAAACTCCTTACAAATCCAGAAGCTTCGCACATGGAAGGGGGCCAACCTTGCTGTGTTGTTTCTACCACAGGAAAACAGGCCCCAGCCTAAGGCTCCCGTGCTGCCATCCAACAGGTGCCCACTGGGCTCCTGCCCGTGCCAGGTACCAGGTGAAGTGCTGAAGCAAACAAGATGGACGCAGGGTCCCTTGGGAGCCCACGTTGCGGGGAGGGAAGACACGTGTGCCAAAGAAGCCACACGAGGCAAAGAAATGCCAGGGTGGGAGAGGGCCCAGCCTCTGGCCGGGCAGCCTAGTGGTTGTGAGCACAGGCTCTGAGACCAAACAGGCGAGAACCCCAGCTCCACATCAGAGGAGCTGTGTGACCTGAGGCACGTTAATTAACCTCTCTGGGCCTCGGTTGTCTCATTTGTAGAATGGACTGGTGATGGTACCGAATGCCCAAGGGCCTCACACAGAGGCTGGCACACAGGGAGTGCTGTTACATGGGTCCGCCCCAACTGGCTCCAAACAGGAGGGGTGGGCCTGAGAAACTCTGACATTACTCCCACCCCATCATCTCCAGCCGGGCCCAGGAGAGACAGAGAGGACGTGGGCCTTGGGGGGCAGGAACACGGCCGAGGACTAGGGCACCCACAACAAAGACCTCAACAACAAAGACCTGGGGGACACACTGCGAGTCCTAGGGGTCTCAGCCTCACTTCCTGTCAGCCCCCAAAAGGCAGCTCTTCTCTTCTCTTGGTCCCCTGCTCAGAAAGCGGGGTCTGACAAAGGGATGCCGGGGTGCCAGCCCCTGTCCCAAGCCTTGCCTGGCACTAAGGCACCCCTTCCAGGGAGTCTATTTCAAAAGAGGACACTTCCCCATTAGCCCAGGACCCCATTAAAGCAACGCCTCCAGACGACTTATTCAAAGGGCACCTCCTCCCCCAGGCGGATGGGGCCCGAAGGAGAGGCCAGGGAGTAGGGCTTGGGCAGCAGGGGTGGGCGGGCCCGGGAGGTTCCTGGCCCGCACAGCAGGGAGGTGCGCAGGGATAGGGTCAGCCTGACTACTGCAGAGATGAGGAGAGAGGCCAGGAGGAGAGGACGACCACCCCAAATCCACATCCCCCACTGAGCAAGGCCAGGGAAATGTGCCTCCGAACAGCCCTGACCAGGAAAACACACTCGCCCCGGGGCCGTGGAGCCCTCTGGGCCTCAGTTTCCCCATCTGTGCAGAGAAAGGCCGCAGCCCTGGATCCTGGGCCTCCCCCTGCTCGGCCAGCCAGTGATGCCAGGAACCGTCGACCCAAGTCAGCTGCACCTGAGGTAGTGAACTAAGCCACTTCCAAGGGCAAGAAGGCCTGGATTCCTGGAAGACAAAGAGGCCTCCGGCAGGTACTCTGGGTCCTGAAGGTGGGTGGTGGCACCACTGACCACACACACACACACCCCCGGGGGCCTCACGACGCCCAAAAGCCAGGCCTGCCACGCTGCCACCCCCAAGTGGGCACGAGTCCCCCCTGGGTCATCCACCCCATCACCTCCAGCCCAGCTCAGAAGAAAGCAAGAGAAGGTGGGCCTTGGGGGCCAGGATCACGTCTGAGGACCAGGGCACCCACAACAAAGGCCTCAGTTTGTTTCTTTTTCCTCAGGCACAGCTGCAGGGTAACAGAGCTCAAGGCGGGTGGACAGACAGAGACAAAGAGGAGGGTGTTCCTGGTGCGCCCAGCAGAGCCCAGGGGGAAGGGGGAGGCTGCCGAGTAGAGCAGACACACTTGCACCCCATCTTCTCCTGAGCCCGAGGACCCCTGAGGGGGTGACACGAGGCAAAAGGGGGCTCGAGGTGGGGAAGCACTCAAAGGGCAGAGGGGGCAAGCCGACCTGCCACCCAAGCCAGGGGGTGGGCCCGGAGTGCCTGAGACATAGAACTGGGGGCGGGCGGGTGGCTCACCAACACGGCAAGGGGGGCAAAGGCCAGGAGCAGGGGTTCAAACGTGACACCAGACAGGAGGAACTCACTGACATGTGTGTAAGAGGAACCCAGGAACCCCACGGGCCTCCTTCTCCAGGGTTGTCCCACCCCATCTTCACAACAGGGTGGGCTCAGGTCTATCCCCCAGCACAGCATTTAGCGCCCCAGAAAACGCCTGTGAAATACACTCATCAGAGATCAGCATGTGCAGGGAGAAACGACGATCCCAGGCATCACGGCGAGAAGGGTAACCAAAGAGGGAATGAGGCCACCTCTGCCCAGGGCTCACGCCCCGCCCCATCCCGACACCTTGTCCTCCTTCGAAGGCTTGGGGTGGGTGTGGGCGTGGGGAAAGGGCAACCCAGGGAACGGAGGTGCTTCAGCCCAGCAGGTCTGCGCCCGGGACTGGGCAATGCCCCAGCCATGACGCAGCCCCTTGTGAAATGCGTGGGCAGCGGCAGGTTGAGCCAGATGCCAGCGGCTGTCAGGTGGGCACCGTGCCACCCTCCTTGGGGGGTGTTGGCAGGAGCCACAGGTGGGCAAGTGGAGACTCCGCAAGCAGGCTCAGCTGGGAGGGTGGGGGCAGAGCTGGAGGACCCCTGGAGGGGCTGGCAGGATTCCACACACACAGGCTGGGGGGCTCGCCACTGCCAGGGACCTCTAGGCCTCGGCTTGCTGGTCTCAGATGCCTGGGAAGCATTTTTCACGCATTTAACTTTCCCAGCAACCTGCCTGGGCGCTGCCATTTACAGATGAGGAAACTGAGGAATAGAGAGTCAGTGATTACCCCAAGGGCTACCGGCTACCAGGGAGGCCTCTCAGTGACACCCCTCAGCTGGCCCTGCCCATCCTCACCTCCGAGGCTCCCTTCCCTAGGGAGGTCCACCCTCCCACCCAAGGCAGGACTGGGCAGTAATGACAAACACCTCCACTTGGGTAGTGGCTTCTCTGTGCCAGCCGTACCACGTACGTCCCTTCGTTTAATCCTACAACTACCTGGCACGTTGGGTACCATGAGCAGCCCATTTTATAGATGCAAGAAACTAGCTCAGCCCCTTGCTCATCTCCCACGCTGCCGGGAAGAGGCACAGTGCGGCTGAACCCAGGCCATCACCCAGCTCTGCCCGGAGACGGGCTGGACGCGGTGACCTCCGGAAGACCCAGCTCCTCTGGCGACTGTTCAGACGCCAAGGCCTCATTCACTGAGCCAAACTAACTCCCAGCTCTTTCTACACAGGCCTTTTTAAAGGCAGTAAACGCCCCAAAGGTCCACCATCAGCACTTCCCTCTCATCCCTAAGACCCGACCCCACAAAAGGCTAGAATTGGCCACTCGGACTCAGGTGCCCAGTGTGACCCACTCTGCCTGCTCCCTCAGGGGGCCCTGGAACTTTCCCGGGCGAGTTAAGCACTGCCCTTGGCCTGGGCAATGGGATGTGGAAAGCCGCCTTCTGCTCAGTGCGATGTGCCCAGGACAGGAGGAGAGAGGTGAGGGACAGGCCACCGGCCACCCCTTCATGACCCCTGGTAATGGTGGGATGGCAAGTCATGGAAAATGCAAAGGGCTGGGTCATCCACCTCCCCGCTGAGGCAGGACTCGAGCACGGGTCCAAGAACACACGGCCCAGCTGGGGCGCGAGCCCTGACTCAGCCCAGCCACCCCGCAGCGGGGACAGGCAAGACCCTCCGCCAGGAAGGCTCCCCCGCACCAGCCCTCCAAAGCCACCCAGAGCCCCTGTTCAGCTGTGCTGCCCCCCACCAGCCTCCCCAAAGGCACAGCGTCCCTACCCAACCCCAGGCCTCGAACGCGGCGGCTCTCCGTGAGAGGTGGTGTGTGCAAGTGGACGCCCCCGGGGACCGACTCCCTGTGTGGCCCAGGACGAGACGGTGCCCTGCTGGCCTTGGGCTTCTCCTCTGTCAACTGGGGACAGACGACACTACCACACAGGGTGGCGGGGAGGCAGGGAATGGCTTAGACCAATAGTTACAAACTGTAAAGGGGGGTGCACATGCCCAAAGTGATGTCAAGTTGGGCCTCTGTCTCCTCTTGAGAAGCACCTCTGGCTTGTGTGGAAGCCCCACTCCTGCCCCGTTCCCCACCCCCTACCCCCGGCTCACCGTGCCAGCCCCCAGCCCCGTAGGGCCCATAGGAAGACTGCCTCTCCCCAGACCCACTCCTGGCAAAGAGGCCCCGTGAGACCACCCTCACCCCCGACCCCTGGGAAAACGGCCGCCAGTAAACAGTCACTTCTTTTCGATGAATGACCACTGGCGACTTCCCCCCCAAAGCTCACACCTTCCCCACTGTGGGCAGAGAATGTGCACAACCTGAGCGTCCCCTCCCCTACACCAGGAGCCACAGGAAAACTCCAGGGAGCCCAGGGCCCACGTGGAGCGGGGAGGCCCGCAGCCTGGTCAGAACGGAGGGCGCTCAGACGGGCCTTCCAGACTCCGCGCCCCGCTGGACGCCCGCACTTCCTGTGGAGCCAGTCCCACTATACTTCCTCTTAAGTCTACCCGTTTCATTTCTGTGTCTTCTTCGGCCTTGTCCAAGGCAAAAATACGTGCATGAAGTCACAGATCCAATGTCCTATTTCCAAATTTTTTTTCTGAAATGTATGAAAATGAATACCTACACGTGAAGCCTGTTCACCCACATCCAGGCTACACCGTCTGAGGAGCGGGGTCCCCACCCCGAGAAACGCTGGTCTGGGCACCCCCTCACATCGTCCACCTGCACGTCTGTGGCAGAGAGCCGGTGACAGCCCACAGTCACACAGCCATTCCAGGCACCCGTCCAGGCCTTGCGGACCGGGGTTCTGTCTCCCAGAGGCCCAGCCCAGGCCTCTGCTTTCCCAACCCCCTCCCCTCCCCCTCCCCTCCGGGCTGGCCAGGAAGGAAGCCCCCAGGGCCAGCTGTCCTGAACCCCATGTGATGACACGGACAGGAGATGCCTGCTTCAACCTGTGTCTGTGCATGTGTGTCTGGATGAGTGGGCAGGAAGATCCAGAAAGACCCACTCCCCACGGTCCACACTGGTGGTCCCGGGACCTCGGGCTAGGAGGACTTGGAGGGAAAGAGAGACTGTTCCATTTTCTTGAGGCATCTTGGTTCTTTGCCTCATGGGCATGCATCACTTTCAGGGTTTGGTTTTTGCTTATTCTTTTTCAATCTAACAACATAAATTCAGTTGCACTTCCCCAGTTAACTTTTACTTTCATTGAGAAAAGTAGTGTACTTGTAAATGTAAAATTACAACCCTGTAAAGAAACTCAGGCACCTGAGAGACAGTCACGGCAGTCTAGGTGGACCAAGCCAAATAAACACCACCACAGTCATAACAGCACCTTCCGGTCAGGCCGGGAAGAGCCGGTGACAAGGCATCTCTTTCTCGTCCAGAAGCCCCCCCACCTTGCCGTCTGCCCAGCAGCCTCCAAAGCCTCCCCTACCTCCAGTCCAGACCCTGTCCATCCACTCCCAGGCTAGGCCCGCCTGGTGGGGAGGGGCGCTGCCCAGCGGTCCCCTCAGGCCCAGGCCACTAGGACACATGGTGCTCCAGCTCCCCTCCCCACATTACCTGGCTCTCCTCCAGGGCCCCTCGGCAGCTGGGCCAGGGTCAGAGCCAGTGTGGAAGTGGCCGCCGCCTGCCCCTCCTAGGCCAGTGTCCAGGCTCACACGTGTGAAGAAGGCTCGTTCTACCAGCTACCTAATGAGAGTGACTCACATCTGGGACCCACAGCTTCCTGCTCTGGCGGTGGGAGCAGCAGAAAGCCTCACGTTCAACCCTCAGCTCAGGGCCTCTCGGGGTGTGTAGTGGGGCTCTCCCAGCCACAGAGAGCCCTCAACAGGAGGGGGAGAGCTGTCAGGCCAGGCTCCTGACTCCAGTGACTTCATGGAAATTGGAAGATTTAAGCTGGAACCATTTTCAAGAAGTAAAAAACAAAACAAGGACCAAAAGCCTGCATGAGAAGCCCAGCGACAGCTTATGAAGGCAGGGAGTAAACGCCTCCCTAATGAGCAATTAGAAGCAAGAGCGGCCGGGCAGGGAGCCGCATCCTGGCTCCGCCACTCACACAAGGCTCTGAGCCTCAGTTTCCCCACTGGGGTCATGGGATGCTCAGTGGTGAGGCAGGAGACTAGGAGGGACTGGGAAGCAGGGCGCACAGACCTCCCAAAACAGAGGGGGAAAGCACCTCCTGGTCCTCAGGGAGCCCTCTGAGCATGAGACATGGGGACCTGGGATCATCTTCTACCTTTTATCCTGACAGTAAACCCTACTGTTCAGTAACAAAGTAGGGAACAGTGTCCAATTTTCCCAGCTGACACGTCCTGCCCTCCCCAGGTCTCCCTTCCAGCTCTTTCCTCAGAGGAAGCAGACTCTTCTCTGCTGACCTGCTGCACCCCGAGGCCCAGCCCCCCGGCACTTGACACCTCACCCCTCATACCAACTGCGAGGTCCCAGCAGGCAGGACCTGTGCACACAGGCTAACGTACCCAGGATCACTATTTAAACACTGACTGTGTGCTGGGCACCATGCACAGCCTCATGAGGAGGTCCCGCTATTGTGCCCATTCTATAGAAGAGAAAACTGAGACTCAGGCTACTCACTTGCTCAAGCACACACAGCTTTAAAAAAAAAAAAAAAAAAAAAAAAGGCAGAGCCAGAATTCAAACTCAGGTCTGTCTGACTCTATGACCTAGGCTCTCTCAACCACTCACATCATGACCCTCCCCAGGAGCAAAGAAGGGCTTCCCTGGAGACAGGCTGATCCAGATCCCACTACGCCCTCCTTGGCAGGTGCCCTCGCCCGAGATCTCCAAGCCCTGGCACTCGGTGCTCCCAAACCTGCCAGCGAAACTTCCCCAAAGGAGGGGCAACTGCGGGCTTTCTCAGCATCAGGCAGGGAAGACTGGTTTCTGTTCTCTCAAGGTGCCAGGCGCAAAGCACAGCCCCACCCTCTCCTGTTCCACTCAGCAGCACCCGCCCTCCTCCCCGTGGGCAGGACTCCTCTCTGGTGCTGGGGACACAAGCGTGTCTTGGACACAGCGTGCCCACCACCAATGACATGGCACAAAGACCTGGGAGAAGCGTCCGTGAAGGCAAGATATGTGGTCCAGAGCTCAGGGGAGAAAGACCTCACCCACCTGGGGGAGGTTCAGGGCCTCCCTGAAGAAGGGGACCCAAGAGAGGGCGTCCCAGGCCCGGGAGATGGCCCAGCCAATCCCTGACTGGTGCGTGGGAGCAATAGGCTGTAGAGAGTGGCAAGGCCGTGAAATAGTGGGCAAGAAAGAATAAAACTGCAGCAAAAACAAGGCAGACACAGTTGGCCGTCGACCAAGAGACAAATAACACTGAGCTCTGAGCACATAGTTTGGCCCCATTTGACAAACCCAGATGTCAATCCCTTTCCCCTTGGGAAGAAACCCCACAGCACCCCAGCGTGTTTCAAACTCCAGGCAGATTTATGAGAGGGAGTGTGAGCACGGAAACCATCAATACTACAGTCACCACACCCCGGAGAGGGGTCTGAGCAATCAGGTCTGGCGATTCACCCCCAACCCAGTCCCTTGTCCCATGAATGTGGGATGAAGAGGCTGAGAGCTCTGCAATCAGAGTCCCCATCAAGTGACCTTGGCCGCTCAAGGAGCCCATCTGTAAAGTCAGGACAACATCATCCAGCTCCTTGGGAGGCTGTGAGGGTTAGTGAGAAATGTGTATAAGGCACACAGTAAGTGCTCAGTTACAGCTGAAGACAAGGGAGGCTGGGCAGAGGGTGCTCTCTCAGTTTTAAACCCTAGATCCTGGGCTTCCCTGGTGGCGCAGTGGTTGAGAGTCCGCCTGCCGATGCAGGGGACACGGGTTCGTGCCCCGGTCCGGGACGATCCCACATGCCGCGGAGAGGCTGGGCCCGTGAGCCATGGCCGCTGAGCCTGCGCGTCCGGAGCCTGTGCTCCGCAACGGGAGAGGCCACAACAGTGAGAGGCCCGCATACCGCAACAACAAAAAAAGTAATAAACCCTAGATCCTGGCCCTACTGTACACCTGTCCTGTTCAAAGAACTTCCATGGCTTCACGGTACCTCCTGAGTCAAGTCCTGGCTCCTCCTCTCGGGCCTCCACACCTGGCCCAATTCGTCTTTCCATCCTGATCTCCTTTAACCCCATGATCCAGCTGCCTCACCCTGCTATACCTTGGCTCAAGCCTTTCTGCCACCAGGAATGGTCAAAATGCTACTCATCCTGCCGAGACAAGTACAAACGCCACCTCTTTCAGGAAGCAATGCCCCATCGTCGCCCCCTCTGGGCCACAGTGCCACAGGCCTCTCCTTAGAGGATATACACTGTTACCTTCCTTCTGTAGCATCCATTTTCACTTCTAGTAACAGCTCCCTATTCCTATGGAGAACCAGCCCTTCAGGGGTGGGCTCCTGATCCGTGTTCACTGAGGAACGGGCATGTGACTCAAAATGTTGAATTCTGGGACTTTTGTTGGAACTAACTGGAAAAAGAAGATGCTCTCATTTCACTAGGCTGGGAGGATATGAGCTGGAAGCTGCTGGGCTCATCTATGCCACAGTGGTAGTCAGCCTCCAATGACCCTTGCCTCCTGGTGTTCACGCCCTTGTATGGTGTCCTCCCACATTACCTGGGCGACCAACAAAATACTGCAGAAATCACATGTTTGACTTCTGAAGTCATGAAGAATACTTTGGCTTCCACCTTGCTGCCTCTTGGATTACTCCCTCTGGGGGGAAGCTAGCCAACGTGTCGTGAGACACTCAAGTAGCCCTGTGGTGAGGAACTGAGGCCTCCTGCCCACAGCCAGCACCAACCTGCCATCCATGTGACTGAGTCACCTCGGAAGCAGATCCTCCAGTCCCCGTCAAGACTGGACTGATGCACTCTCACTGTAGCATCCCGACCTGATCAGGAGAGACAGGGGGGCACCTCCGCTCTTCCAGCAGACCCACCCATCCCCAGTACCAGGCACTTAGGAGGCCTTCACGACATCTCTGCCAAACTGATCTGCACTCAGAATCTCCTAACAAGAACATAAGGCAGAAACACAGAACCCACTCTGTGCAGACAGCAGCACTCCCCCTGCCTGGGAGGACAGAGCAGTCTGGCTCAGTAGTGGTGTCAGGTCTGCTGGCCCCACTCCTCCAGGCCCCCAGTTCTTCCACGCTCTGGGCCAGGAGATCCCCGAGGAGACAGCCTCACCGAGGCAGGCACAGCCTTGTGGTCCCGTCACTCACCCTCCTCCCAGAATGATTTTTCACACTGGGGGGAGGTGGGGTGCATTCCAATGCAGTGACTCACCTCTGGCCCCTCTGCCATCGTCTCTTCCCAGTCGACTGCAAACTCAGGGATGTGCTAGGATCCCTTCCTTCCCCAGGCTGGGAACATATGGAGATGCTCTGGCTCACTCCTTCAGTCCAGAGAAGGGGCCGACTGAGGTCATGCAGCCAGTTACAAGTTATAGGATGGAACAAAGGCCCTCACTCCTAATCAGTGGTGGTCCTAAGGGGTGAGATGCAAAGCCGCTCCAAGGAGACACATGTGTTAATAAGCAAACAGCACCTCTGCAAACAAACTCAGCTCCCTTACTTAGCCACTGCCCCTCCTGTGCAGAAATCTGCACAGCTGCTGCTTGTCTCAGTTAGAATGCCAGACAAGGAAAAAGGAACCACCCTGCTTCATGCTGGTGGCACAGCCTGCCAGAGGGCAGGGGGCTGGCTCCCATGACCCCCATGGCCCCAGCCTCTGCCAGGCCTCGGGGACAGGGCTTTGGAGAAGGAAAGGGGCAGCCCAGGTCACAGTGTGTTGAGTAACTGCAGAGAATCCTAAAAGAACAGATGTGAAAGCAACTGCCCTGCCAACCAAAAGTCCTTATTTCCTTTGAAAATCTTGGCAGCTGGGCTACAACCAGCGGCCGCCTGTCCTTCCCCACACCCCGTCTGGTGTGAACTACTGATGGACAGGGAGGAAGACCATGACCCCTCCCTACAGATCCTGGGAAGGAGGTTATGGAGGTGCCACGAGGTGAAAACAGACCTTTCATTCAACAATATCACAGATTTACGTATATTTTTTAACACAGAGGAAAATCCGGAAAAATATACTCCAAAACTTAGGAGTTATTGCTAGGTGATAAAATTTAACACAGTTTTAATTGCATATTTTCTTGTTTATGCCTGTTTTCCAATTTTCTCTAATGAAAATATACCTCCCATGTAATTAAAAGATAACAGGGAAAAGCAACTACTATGAAGAAAAAGCAGGAATAAGGAAAAACAATGGCCTGAGACTGGAAGGTCTCCACCCAATGCCAAACTCAGCACCACCTGTAACCAAGTGAAAATGGAAAGTTTTTATGATAATTTAAAATATTACTACCTTAGGGACTTGCCTGGTGATCCAGTGGTAAAGAATCCGCCTTCCCGTGCAAGGGACACAGGTTCGATCCCTGGTCAGGGAACTAAGACTCCACATGCCGGGGGGCAACTAAGCCAGCACGCCACAACTAGAGAGAGAAAACCCGCGTGCCACAACTAGAGAGAAGCCCGCATGCCACAATGAAGAGCCCGTGCCGCAACGGAAACATCCTGCGTGCCGCAACTAAAAATCCGACGCAGACAAAAAAATAAAGAAAATAAATTAAAAAAAAAAAAAAAAAAAAACTACTACCTTAAAGCCACTGAAGATCGCAAAAAGAGATTGAACTAGACAATGTGAGCCCCCCAGTAGAAGTCTGCAACCCCATTTCCAGTGTGCTCTTGTGTGGAAAAAAAGTCAAAACTAAATTAGATCAAGGCTCCAGATACAACTACCAATCTATAGGAGGTTCGGTGGATAAAAAACACATTAAGCATTATAGGGAGCAAAAAATAAAACATGGCACGAGAGAGAGTGAATGAATATCAATCATACAGATGAAAGAAGACTTGAGAAATATATCAACCAATCTCATTACACAGACCTCATTTGGACGCTGATTTTAAAAAACTAAAATAATATATATATATATTTTGACATGTACGAAACAACTGGAAATTTGAACACAATACACTGCATGGATAGCTATGATCTTAAAGAATATTGCGAAGTTTTAGGTGTGGTAATAATACTCTGGGGTTTTTTTGTTCTGTTTTGTTTTTCTACTCCTTCTCCTTTAGGAATAGTTCCTTGGTATTGCAGGTTCGGTTCCAGATCACTGCAATAAAGCAAATATTGCAATAAAGTGAGTCACACGAATTTTTTTGGTTTCCTAATGCATATAAATGTTGACACTGTACTGTAGTCTATTAAGTGTGCAATACCATTATGTCTAAACAATGTACATATCTTAATTTTAAAAGACTTTATTGCTAAAAAATGCTAAAGATCATCTGACAAGGCAAGGTGGCCACAAGCCTCCAATTTATAATAAAAAAGAAACACGACACCTGCAAAGCACAATAAAACGACGTATGCCTGTACTACAATTTTTACAGATGAAGTGATATGAGGTCTGAAGGAGGGAAGTGTGTGGGAGGAGAGATGACTCCAGGTTAGCCAAGAGCTGGAAACCGTGGCATCTAGGGGATGAGTATATGGGGGTGGACATGCTATTCTGTCTTCCCTTGTGGGTGTTTAATTTTTCCATAATGGAATGTTGAAACACTGTCACTGTAAGAGCTCTGGCATCTGTTGTCTCGTTTGAGTCTCACTTGGTGAAGGCGACATGTTCAGCCCCTTCCTACAGATGAGGAATGCCCCCCAGCCTGCCCCCAGGGAGTCTCAGAGCCAGTAACACAGAATCAGCCTCAGCCCTGCTCCCGACTGGGAGGGTGGGAGCACCCTCAGCCTGAACCCTGAGCAGGGCACAGACGCCCCCAGGCCCCTCTGCGGAAGCACCGGAGGCTGCAGGGCTGCAGGCTCCACCGTCGTGTACTAGCCTGGAGCAGCGGCCACCTTCTCCTTCGCCTCCACCTCCACCCAACTCCCGCACAGGAGCTTAAAGGCTTCCAGTACCGGCCTGGACGGCGGCATCTTAACCCCTCTTCTGGCAAAGCCCTCCGGTGGGAGCCCCTCCCCGTCGCATCCTCTGACCGCAAAGCAGTTTACCGGGGGAGTGGGGCGCCCAGGACCTCCACGCCTGCAGACACGGCCCGACCACAAACCTGCATCCAGTCTGCAGTGCCACAAACCCTACAGAAAATAATCCCCAGTGTGTACAAAGACTTAACTTACGGGCTACTCAGCGCAGTGAGCTAACTGCAAAAATACTGGAAAAAACCCTAAATGTCCAGCAATAGGGTACAGAGAAAATCAACCAGGGTTCCTAGTATACCAAATGTTGGAGCGGGCCTGATATGTGTCTGAGAACTCCAGCAACTCCACTCCCAAAGCCTGGGGGCAAGCAGGACAGACACAGTAAGAAATGTAATGCTTTTTTTTTTTTCTTGTCACATGTTTAAAAAAAAAACCCCCAAAACAAGAAATCGTCTGGAAAGACGTACACCAATACACTAATAGGTTACATTAATGGGTACAGATTCTGGCTTTTCTCCCCACTTTTTTTTTTTTTTTGCAGTACGCGGGCCTCTCACTGTTGTGGCCTCTCCCGTTGCGGAGCACAGGCTCCGGACGCGCAGGCTCAGCGGCCATGGCTCACGGACCCAGCCGCTCCGCGGCATGTGGGATCTTCCCGGACCGGGGCACGAACCCGTGTCCCCTGCATCGGCAGGCGGACTCCCAACCACTGCGCCACCAGGGAAGCCCATCCCCACTTTACTGCTTAGGTTTTATGCTTTTTTAGTAATAAGTGTGAATTATTTGGGTAATTAACACAAAATTCAAGCCATTTGAAAATAAAAAATGAGCTGACCTTCTCCTCCCCAGGAATGCTGCTCAGTGTTGGCCCAGGAGGCAGAAGTTGCCTGGCTGTGGGACTTCTCAAGGCCACACGGCCTCTCTGAGCCTCAGCTTCCCCATCTGTCTGACACCAAATCCACCAAGTGAGCTCTTCCCACCTCCTCACAGAGCCTGTTCCCTCCTCTGTGAGATGGGTACAGTAAGGCACACCCACAAGGCCACACAAACACCACCTGCCTAGCCTCCCCTCCCCCACCGCCCATGGACTGGTGCCCTCATTTCCAGCCTTTGCTCATTCCTCTGCCTCTTGGGCACCTGGTGACTCTACACCCAGCGTGGTGGAGAACCAGGGGCATCAGAGGCCAAACGTGGAATGAAACAATCCCCACGACCACACCCCCAGATCTCCAGCTGCTCGAGGCTGACAGGCTAGACCCTCCAGCCCTCTGACCACCCTCCAGGAAGGCGGTATAGCCCCGACTTACAGAGAAAGAACCAGAAACTCAGAGAAAAGAAATAACCACCCATCTACATATACCAAACCAAGATGAAGACTGCAGCCTGGGGGCCCTTCTGTGAGCTCCTCCTACACCCTCCTCATGGGGTATCAGCAAACCACCCTGTACCCTTTCTGAAGAGCCAGGCGCACTGCTTAGGGCCACGGGCAGGACCGAGGGAAGACAAGGAACGTCATAGGACACACCAGGCTGGAGGCACAAAACTTCCGGCACCTCCTCATCAAAGCGGCTGCAGCCCCCCAGCCCCTCTCCACACAGCTGGTAGGCGCTCAAGTGTAGGTTGAGCAAAGGACGTGCGATGCTGCACCCTCTGGCTGGAGGAGCAGGTGGGCGGAGGGGAGAACCCAAGGTGGGGCATCAGGAGGGAAGGGAAGAACCCAAGCCTTGGCCTGGCGCCCTGGGATCAGGTGTACAATGGCACTCTCCCAGAGGCGCAAACTCAGAGCCCCCGGAGATCAGACGGGACATCAACCAGTGATGCCGGCTGGCCGGCTGGCTGGCTGGGGACTAGGGTAAACTGGAGGCCCAAGCTCCGTGTAAAGAGAAGCTTCAAAGGAAATCAGAAATCCGGGTTTTTACAGAAACAGACTCACAGACATAGAAAACAAACTCAGGGTTACCAAAGAGGAAAGGGTGGGGTGGGGGGGGTGGATAAACTAGGGGTATGCGACTAACAGATACACACTACTGCACATAAAATAAACAACGAGGATCTACTGCATAGCACAGGGAGCTATATTCAATACTTTATAATCATCTATAATGAAAATCATCTGAAAAATATGTATTTTTTAAAATTATATATATAATTACATATATATAACAATATATAGACATTACATATATATAACTGAAAAAAAAGAAATTGGGTTTTTTTTACATAAAATCTCACGCTGGCAATGAATCCAAAATAAATTTTAAGCAGTTCTCCTGTCAGTGCTCTGGACTCACTGCTGTGTGACCCTGAGCAAACCACTTAACCTCTTTGGGCTTCAACTGTCATCTGTAAAGTGGAAAAATAACACAGGGTATTGTGACAATGAAGTAAGACAAAGACAAAGATGTATACTCTGTCCATATTAATGATAACAAAAAGCAACACTAACAATAACAGCTAATGCTCAGGGAGCGCGAGGCACTGCTCTACATAACATCAGTTAACGTCATTTCATTCATACTGTTAGATGGGCGTTTTTTTGAACCGTGTATTTTGAAACACTTTCAAACTTTCAGAAAAGTTAGATGAAAACTACAAAGAACTCTCCTGTACTTTAAGTCACATTTGCCTATTTGTACCATTTTGTCTCACTTTCTGTATTATCTGTCTATACATATGTTTCTCTTTAATATTTGAGAGCGGTTTGCTTATACCGTGAGCCTCTACCCCTAAATACTTCAGTGCACGTTTCTTAAGAACAAGGACCAATATAGTTATCAGGTCACTTAATACTGACACACTACTTTAATCTATAGTCCATGTCCAGTTTCATCAGCTGTCCTGATAATGTCCTTTATGTAATTCTTTTCAGCCCAGGTTCACATAACTGCATTTGGTTGTCACGTCACTTTGGTCTCTTTTAATCTGGAACTGTTCCTGGCTTTTGAGATACGTAGTCTTATTCTGTCTCCATTTTATAGATAAGAAACTGAAGCTCAGAGAGGTTGAAGCCCCTGCCCAAAGTCACACAGCTAGGAAATGTTGAGCTTGGACTCAAGCCCAAGAGGTTCCCTCCAGAGCCTGTGTCCTTGTCCTCCAGGCATAAAAGCTTGCAAATAGTAGCCTTTGTTGTTAATAACTGAAAACAGTGGCTCCCTCTGCAAGCAGGTGGATGGCTGCTCACAGCCACCTCACTCAGCAGGTGGTCATTAACTGAAGGGGTGGCCTCCTGTTCCCACACTGGCTGGACCTCCTGCTGCCATCTCCCCACACTTGGCAATGGCCCTGGCCCAAGGCCCACCACCCCACCCTGTGGGGCCCCATTTAGCTCCCTCTATACAAGCTGGGCGGTGGAGAGCTGGAGGGGCCCACAGCTCCTACCTTGCTTTTTCCCCCTCTTAAAGTGACAGTCCAGGTACAAATGCCCATGTCCCAAAATCAGAGCAAGGCAAATACCCCAGGGACAGAGCCTGAAGTCAAAAGGGCCCTCAGGCCATGTTCCTGACCCACAGGGCACCAGACTGAAGGGGACCCCTGAGGTCAGTTGTCCAAGAGGGGGCTGAGCACATCCTAAGACACATGACAGAGTTGCACTGGAGAGAAGGGTTTATAGGAAGAAGGAATAGCAAGAGGAAGGGCTGGAGGTGGGAGCGGAGCTCTCGCAGCAGGGCATCACGCAGCCTGTGTTGCGTGCAAAGAGGACCAGGAGGCTGTGGGCTGATCCCACAAACTCAGCTTCCTCAGGGAGGACCCACGTGGATGTGGACTTGTCCACTCTTCTCTGGCCAAAGTCCCTACCCCCAATTCCAACCTAGGCCGGGCAGCATCAGCTTAAAAAACCACTCTTTGGTTCCCAGATGGGTGTGGCTCAGGGCCTGGAAGCTGCCACCAACCTTGCCTCCATCACCTCTAGCTCTTGCCCACCCACCAGCTAGGCCCCATCAGATAGCTCTCCAACAGTTGGTCGTGAGCCACAAATACCAGCAGACTCGCAGTGGGAGAGGCAACACTGTCAACAAGAAGTTTGCAACTTCTGCCTGAGCTCCAGGCCATTCTGTAGACTAGTTTGTGCTGAAATATCTCAGAATCCTGGGACCTTCCCTTTGGATGCCCTATTAAATTCAGAAGTTTACCGACCTCACCTGCAAACCCAATTCCAAGTTTCAGAAGCAGAACAGCTCTTGAAAATTTTCCAGAACAAACAAAAAACGGAACAGTTTTGCTTTTCTTCTTCATCGTAGACAATTTTGAAAATACAGAAGGCATGAAGAAATAAGAAAATGACCTATCGACAAACTCTCCCAAAGATATCACAACGAAGACCCCTCCGTCCATCCTTCCAGTGCACAGACCAGCCTGCCTGCTCTGTGAGCCTCTCTCTACAGAGGTGTTTGGGGTCAAGGTGCAACCACTCTGTCGCCCCTATTGGCAGGGGGCAGGGACCACGCCTAACTCGCTTTTCTGCCTCCTACCAGGGCAGGCCAGTCGAGGCTCCCTTGCTGGAGTTAGCCACAGAGGCAATATAAGCCGTTATCCCCCCATTAGCAGTCCCTTTGAGCCCAGCTGCAGAGGAAGGGGATCCAAGAGGTGAGGTCAGCAGCAAAGTCCAGAGCATCTCCTGGTAAGCAGTAGGAACAGGAGGAAGAGAGGTGGGCAGGCAATGTGCTCTACCCTTGCGGGGGATTTAATGGGCTCACTTAAGACCGCCTGCTGGGATGGGATCAGGCTCCCAATGGGTACTTAGTCAGACTCCACCAGAACCAGGCCAAAACAGGATGGGGAGACCAGAAGGCCAGGCCCTAGTCCCCACTCCAGGCCTAACTTGCTACAAGACCTTCAAGGACTTCAGCTTTCCCACCCATAAATGGTGCTCGTCATTCTGTTCCTAACAGGATCCAACGGTACAAGGGACATGCCATGGCTTTGTAAGCCATCTGGCCTCAGAAATTGGAACTCCCCCACCTCTTTCAGCCTTCCTCCATAAAAGGCCCAAGAGCAACCGCTCTCAAAAGCCCAAGGGCATCAAGGGCTGAGGAAGAAGACCCAGCCTCTGAGGATCCCAAACATTCAGCACTGGGGGAGGCAGCTCCAAAGGTCACCCTGTGGACCCAACTCCATGCCAGACCCAGCTGGCCACCCCTGTGGGGCTTCCTCACTACACTGGGGATCTGCCCCTATAGCTCCAGGTCCACAGCGGGACACGCTCACCTCTCCTAGGAGGGCACCTGCCCACGTGTGAAAGTGGTGATTGATTGAATGCCAGAGGCCCTCATCTCTGAGCCCAAAGCCCCAGCCTGCCAAGTGCCCTCAGCCTCACACCCTGAGACCATTGCAGTCCTGCTGGTCATTCATTCGTTCATTCATTCATTCATGCTTCTGTTGACCATCATCCTGGACCAGGTCTGAGGAGGCTTCAGCAAGCAATGAGGGCCCTGAACCTAAGGCCAGTCCAGATCTGGCCATTCCAGGCACAGCCTAACCACCAAGGGCACCAGTGGTCCTCACCTTAAAGGCTCCACTTCTAGTGAAAAGGCCCAAACTCTCATTTTCCAGCTCTGGCTCTGGGACTCAGAAAGAACACGAATTCTTCGCCTTTGAGGAAGGGGACCCGAGATATACACCAGGAGAGAGAACAACTCCAGCCCACACTGAGAAAGGCTCCATCATCTCACCCCCAACCAGGGATGGTTACCATGCCGTTCGCGTAAAAGGCTAGGTTTCGGGAGTGTCCCAGTGGGGACGCAAGCCAGAGCAAATGCCTCACCGGCTCTCCCATCTACACACCGCCCCCTTTAGCTGGTGAGGCGTCCTGCTCACTGTGGCTGTGACTGGACTGCTTCCAACCCCAGGCCGTAGTCTTGCCCTTACCTGAGCCTTCTCCCTTTGAGTTATTTTTTACTTTAAACAGACCATATTGACCATCCTGGGGCCCCTGCCTTGCCTGAGCCTGAGAAACCTGAAAAACCAGCCCCTCTTTTTACCATAAGCCAATGGGCGTTCCAACAGAGTGGTCGGAGCGTGCCAGACCCAGGGGGGACGCAGAGCCATGTCCCTCAGTGAGGTCTCAGTCTTGTCATCCGGAAAGTGGGGTTGGGCCCCAGTTCCTGCGCTGAGGTCCTATGTGGGAAACGTCTCCCCGCAGTGCCTGAGCGAGGGGGCATCTGAGAAGACCCACCCCAAGCTTGGGCCAGAGAAAGCGCAAGGCCGGGAAACGGGGCGGGGGCGGTTCCGCGGGGCGGGGGAAGGGGGCAGTCGGCCGACCCCGCGCCTCTCCCCGGCTCCCGAGGCCCGGGAAGGCAGGCCGAGCGAGGGGCCCGGCTGCAGCCGCCCACGCCCACCCCTCCGCTCGGGTGCTGCCTGGCGGGCGAGCAACGAAGAAGCCGCAGACGCCCCCCACGCCGACGCCCTGCCACGCGGGGGTCCAAGGACCTGGCCGGCGGGCGCGTCCCCAGGCCCCGAGCCGCGGCGCGCGCCCCCTCGGTCCGGCCCGCCCGCCGCGCCTTTCCCCGCCAGGGCCGTCTGGACCGCGCTCACCTGCCGCCGCCGTCGTCGTCGTCGTCGTCGTCGTCGTCGTCGTCGTCGTCGTCGTCGTC